>NC_030432.2:25900894-25968394 GCF_001660625.3 Ictalurus punctatus
CGTTTCTCAGACGGAAGTACAGACGGAAGCAAGCGCAGATTCTCAAACGTTTAATAACAAACAGACAGACGGAACACTCTACAGCTAGCAAACAAAACACTGTGGCAAAGACAAACTACGGCAGCGTGGACAAAGGCATAGTGAGACGATTCCGTGAGACAAAGAGTGCATTGCAAACCGTGACTATATACAAGAGTGCTACTTACCAGGAACGTGAATCAGGTGCAGGTGGTCATGTGACACTGATGAGTATGGTGCAGTGACTGCTGGGAAATGAAGTCCAGAATTCCCTCACTGATACATGACAGAACCCCCCAAGGGCGCTTCTCCCGGCACGCCCAAAATTCAATCCCTCCCTCTGGCGAAACCGTATTTTAGGAAGGTGAATGTGTGTGCATTGAATTTTGAATGCTGGAATTTTGTTTTCAATCAAAATATACAAACCCAGTGAACTGCAGAGGAAACTAATTCAAGCACTGATATTGCTGTGTTTTTTCCCCAATTTGTGTCAAACTGCCGGGCAGAAAAATTCAAGTATTGTTATTGCGAAGTGTTTTTATTCAGTTTATGTAATTCAACATGCCATTTTGCCTTGAGGACAACTGGCACTATTATACTTCCATAAATGTGTAAAGGACATTAGATGTTGGATGATTATTAACTTCCTCTTACTTAATTCTGAGAAGACAGAAGAACTTGTACTAGGACCACTGGAGCTAGAAGTAATCTTTCTGATCTCACGGTAACTCTGGATGGACTTTCTGTGTCGTCATGTGCAGCAGTTAAAGACCTTGGAGTGATGATTGACTCCAGTCTATCATCTGATGCTCATGTAGATGATATTACTAGGATAGCCTCAGAAATATCTCCATATACTTGGGGATTTGTGTAAAGCTGCTGTAAAACATTCTGTAAGTTATTGTAAAACTAGACACAGGATGAACCTGGTCTTGCCTACAGCACCATATCTGCTCGATCAGCACGGCCTCGAGCATCCAGACATGTTTTTTTCGAAGCTCTCGACTCTTTCACTCTGGAGAAATACACAATGCCACGCTGCAGTTCTTTCCGTGGATCACACACAAGTCTTTATGGTTTGTATAAGAGAGCTTCATGTTCAATTCCATTCTTATCAGCCAGACGGTAAATGAACTGCGAGTCAGTTCCCAATTGCCTCTCCTGCCTCGTCGTGTCATGCAGCGCTGAATATCAGACCTGACTTTATAATCAAGGCCAGAGATTCTGTTTAGAGACGGCATTGAATAGTGTTCTAGTGTTTTCTGCTCTTCATCAGATCATCAGTCATGGACGTGGACATGTTTTGCTTGTTTCCAGCACAAACAGTTTATCTCTGCCCAATATATAATCCGCAGCTACAGGGTATGCAGTCCATCATCAGTTGTTTGGACAGCAGCACGAGCCTCAGTGCCTCATTTACGGACGCAACAAAAAGATGCAGAATTGTGAAAAGTGGGTGTGGTCATGTGGTCTCTGGTGAGTGTACGTAGCTGGAACAGTTAGCTTACTTTGCTAATCTAATCTGAGGACTAAACTGTAGCTTTCCTTGTCACTGGGGCGAAACCGTCAGGGGGACGTGTTTTCTACACTACTTTTATTCTTCATTAAGTAGAAATGAATATAAAATACAGTCAAGACATTGACAAGGGTAGAAATAATGATTTCTGTTTAAAATAACAATTCAGTGCTTCATTTGCAGTAATTACATCCTTGCAGACTTTAAGCATTCTAGTTTGGCAGTTTATTGAGGCAATCAATTTCACTCCATGTTTCCTGAAGCACCTCCAACAAGTTGGATTGGCTTGATGGGCCAACGGATGGGCCAATTTTTCATACCATCTGGTCAAGCTGCTCCCACAACATCTCAGTAATGAGTCTTTATTAGTCACATATGCATTACAGCACAGTGAACTTCTTTTCTTCACATCCACCAGCATGTCAGGAAGTTGGGGTCAGAGGTCAGGGTCAGCCATGATACAGCACCCCCTGGAGCAGAGAGGGTTAAGGGCCTTGCTCAAGGGCCCAACAGGCTTGAACCACCGACCTTCTGATCAGTAACCCAGAGCCTAAACCTCCAAGCCTCCACTGCCCCTGCTGAGATCGGGTGAGATCCGTTCAGATCGGGTGAGATCCAGCGAGATCTGGTGATTGCACTGACCAGTCCATTACAGACAGAATTCTAGTTGACTGCTTCTTCCCTAAATAGGTCTTGCATAATTTGGAGCAGTGCTTTGGGTCATTGTCATGTTGTGGGATGAAACTGGCTCCAATCAAGCGCCATCCACAGGCTATGGCATGGAGTTCCCCTACACGCACCTTTCCAGGTAAAAGATGCACCTGTTCCACCTGTGTGAAAAGGACTGATGCAGCTTAGTAACCTTTGTTTCTGAGAGCATATAAAAGACCATGAAGGTTTTATGTTATTTAATGATTCTTGAGTTTACAGTGAATCCGTCAAACACTGTTAGAATCAAAGCTGTTTAAGTCAAGGATTCTAAAACAGTTTCCAGTCAGAGACCTCTTTAAAGTCCACAGACCCCCTCAGCACTGATTTATAGATTTGGGATTTATTGGCACCACAGAGCTTTTTAGGAAGGCTTGTAGAGATTTAAAATAAAACCCTTTCGATTCAAATGACCTGCGAAATAGATGAATAACTATACTGCTGTCAGAGCGCCACCTGGTGTCAGCAGGATGCATTTACATTGTGCAGAGACCAGCCTGAGAGACAGATTCTGGTTCTGCCAAAACTTAAATTATATAATCTAATATCCTCACAAATATTTTTTTTTATTTTGGGGGGGGGGGGGGGGGGGGGGGGGGACTCAGTGTTTTACAGAGTACAAGTGTCCTTGTAAAAAATGACAAAAACAAAACAAACAAGTGCAGTGCATTACATCAGTAACATATTTCTGTATTATAAACTCTTACAATATTTTGAGATACTGGATTGCAGATTTCTGTGAGCTGTACGCTCTAATCATCGAGATTAAACAAAAAAAAGGCTTGAGATATTTCACTTTATGTGGAATGAATCTAGAATATATTAAAGTTCCACTTTTTAAATTAAATTACGGGGAAAAAAGAACTTTTCCATGATATTCTAATTTTTTGAGAAGCACCTGTAGATCCATGTCCTCCACACCACAGGGGGCGCCATCTAGAGTACACTCATTATGTGATGTTTGATTATAGTGAAAAGTCGCTATTTATTTATTTTTTAAAATTAAAATAAAAAATGCTTTATATTATGAAAGATTATATATATATATATATATTAGTAAACATACAACAAAACACATTTTACTGAATATAGCATATTAACATTATGAATTAAATGTATATAAAAATAAGGACACATCAGATCCTACTGTAAAGTGTTTTCTCAGTCTAGGTTTAAAGGCTCCAGCGTTGATGTTTTCTCTGATTAAGATGCAGGTTATAATTCTGTCTCTATAGGATTAATGAGTTTGGGGAGCTTCGAGGAGATTTGTGGAGATGTATAACTACACGGGTGTGTTGCAGCTGCTGGTCTCGCACCGCTGGGAAGAGATTTTAATCAACTCCTTTAATTAGACTCGTAATTAGATGCGATGCTGGGAGATCAATAATTCTGGATATTTCCTGTCTAAATAACAACATGACATTACACGAGGTTGGGAAACTGTCACTCATTTCTGTTGGCATTTAAAGTTACATTTCAAACTTAAAGCCTTAATAAGGGAATATTTTAGTGCACTGTTCATGTATTTTGTTGTTAGTCAGAGGCTTAACTGTGATTGACTGACGCTACATTACAAGATGTAAACAATTTATAAATATAATATAAAAATTTTATAAAATTGCTGGTCTGGTTTCGAGTCCGGTTCCTCTCGAGGTTCCTCGTATCGTCTCAGGGAGTTTTTCCTCACCACGTCTCCTCTGGCTGCTCATTAGAGATAAATTCATGCATTTAACATCTCTATCCTGAGTGTATATATTTCTGTACCGCTGCTCTGGGACGACGTCCACCGTTAAACACGCTGCACACACAACACTGAACATGAAAGACAGGACAGTTGGTTTGGACATGGTAGTGACAACATTTCAATTCTCCTTTTTTCCCCCTTGTCTCAATATCTGAACAGATCAGATGCTGATGCTCAGAGGTGTGATCAGACCACACGGTCATCTCAGCATCTTCTCAGTGACACCATCATCACAGACAGCACACACAGCTGAATGATTAGAGCTCTCATCTCTCAAGCATCCTGCAGGCTCGGTTCATATAGATCACCGTGATGGAGACGTTCTCCCAGACAAGCGGAGAACGCTCATGTGGATGAAATAAAACTGTGTAAATGTCACAATCCCACAGCTTCAGAAAAAGGACAAACGCTTCATAAATCCAGTGCTGTGGTTTGAGGGTTATATTGCTCTTATCAGGCTCTAGGTTAGAAGGTCCCTGATCAGAAGGTCGAGTAAGGCTCTTACCCCTCTCTGCTCCATGGGTGCGGTACCTTGGCCGATCCTGTGCTCTCACCTGAGGGATATGCCAAGAAAAGACTTTTTGTGCTGTAATGTTTACGTGACTAATAAAGGCTTGTTGTATCTGTGAACATGGCTTTAGATCATTAGAAGATTCCGGACAGTAGCTTAGCGAGTTAGATAAACATGGAGAACAGTGAAACGTTTACGACGAGACTTTTTTCAGCCACGGAGGGTTTCTCTGCCCTCGCCCGCACGCGTCCACGCGTTTAACTAGGATGATTTTACACGTATAAACAGCTCTGAAACGCTTTAACAGTACCAGGACAGCTTTATACCTTATTTTCTGTCAGTGTATATTCCTCCAGCAGTCCTGGATAGATGTCTCTGCTGCACTGAGGGCTGAACTGAACAGAAGATGGCTGTTTAAAAGCTTTTCATGGCCACGGTGTCCTTGTGGGATCGGTGTCGTTATCAGCAGCGTGCAGAAAGCTGGCGTGATGGTGGGACACATTTCAGTCTGGTGAGCTGCTCGGTTCTCTCGCTGTGAGGTGTGTTTGGATCAGGCTGGATTGTGAGGAGATCTGTTTGCAGGCTTTCTGCACATCTCTGAGGTCCTGAATCATCTGTTTGGCATGCAGGAGCTTTAGCAGTCGTTCCACTGTGGAATAAATCGTTCTTTTTCAGGTCCGACCCCTAACACATTTCTGTAAAGGTCTTAAAAGCAACACATTCACTGTGTCTGAAAGTCACTACCTTATGCTCTATTAGCTTTATAGGAACAGAAACATCAAACATCAATGGATACAAAGTGGTTTTGTGTATTAAATATATTCAGTGACCTCCATTAATATTGGCACCCTTGGCAAATATGAGCAAAGAAGGCTGTGAAAAAATTGACTTTATTGTTTAACCTTTTGATCTTTTGTTCAAAACATTCACAAAAAATGCTCTGCTCTCGTGGATATTGTTTGATCATCCTAACCCTTACAGTTTATTTGTGAAATTCTTGACTTTCTTCCCATTTTCTTCACATTCACACGGTTGGTTAGAGAGGTTGAGACATGAACGGGAGTGTGTTTAGTTTCATTCTGTCATCCTGCGCTCTGAGATTTCTATTTTCAACATCTTGCAGTCAATAAAATCCACAGGTTTCTGATGCCGAATTCCTTTGCGGAGTTTCAGAATTCTGTGTTCCTTCATTCGCGATCCTTATCATCTATCACTCCTGTGCTTTGGATTGTTGTCTTGCTGCAGAATCCAGTTCCACTTGAGTTTCACCTTACGGACTGAAGACCGGACATTCTCCGTTAGGATTTTCTGCTAGAGAGCAGAATTCATGTTTCCCTCAATTACTGCACATTGCCCAGGCCCTGAAGCAGCAGAGCATCCCCACACCATCACAGTTCCTCCACCATGCTTGACCGTAGGTATGATGATATTTTTGTGTAATTCTGTTTGGTTTACGCCAGATGTGACGGGACTCCTGTCTTCCAAACAGTTCCACTTTCACCTCATCAGTCCACAGAACATTCTCCCAAAAGGTTTGAGGATCATCAAGGTGTGTTTTGGTGAAATTCAGTCGAGTCGTAATGTTCTTCTGGGTCAGCAGTGGTTTTCACCTCGCCACTCTGCCATGGAGCCGTTTTCCCCCAGTGTCTTTCTGATCGTGGAGTCATGAACAGTGACCTTTATTGATGTGAGAGAGGTCTGTAGGTCCTTCGATGTTCTCCTTGGCTCTTTTGTGACTTCCTGGATGAGTCGTCGCTGTGCTGTTGGAGGAAGTTTGGAAGGTCGGACACTTCTGGGAAGGTTCACTACTGTGCTGGGTTTTTCCATTGGGAGGTAACGGCTCTCGCTGTGATTCTTTGGAGTTCCAGAGCCTTTGAAATGGCTTTGTAACCCTTCCCAGACTGATGTACTTCAATCACCTTCTTCCTCATCATCTCTTTCAGCTTTGGTGTAGTGTGTTATTAAGTAAGACCTTTTAACCAACTTCATGCTGTTGATAAAGTTCTATGTAAGTGTAGGAGTGATTGAACAGGGTTTGCAGTAATCAGACCTGGTTGTGTCTCGTCCAGCTGAACCCCGTTATCAATGCAGTTCCATAGATTTGGGGAATTAGTAACTATGGGGGCAAATACATTTTCACACAGGCCCAGTTGGTACTGGATAACTTTTTTGATTCAATGAATAACTTTATCGTTTAAAATCTGTACTTTCTATTCACTCAGGCTGCATTTGTTTTATCTTTGATTTGGTTTTAATTTCTGAAACTGTTTAGTACGAGGAGAGAGAAACAAAAATATAAAATACTTTATGAAAAAGACTTTTTCTCAGCACAATTCCATGTGAAGGTTTTCCCAGGCCAACACACATGTTAAAAACAGTAGCCTTGGAACTCTAGTTTGGAGTGAGACAGGACAAAATGAAGTGTGCTCAGGCTTCTCTCCCAACGTCACTAACCAACTCTACGACTCTGGTGAAGATCGGAGATAAAAACTTGTTCCCCAAAAATCACAAAGACCCTCACAGGTGTGGGCTGGGCGAGAATTCTGGCTTTCTCAGACTTTCCCCAAATTCCCACAGTGGATATCTGAGGTCAAGACCTAGACAGGCTTTGTTTCCCTGACACACTCCAGCTGTAGAAAATGATCATTTACCCATTTGAAGGTTTTCTCATGTTAGATCGGAGAGTCTCGGACCTCGGGTTTGGAGTGTGATAGGATGGAATTAAACACACCCCCGTTTATGCCTCAACATCTCTAACTAACAGTGTGACTGTGAAGGAAATTTGAGAAAGTCAAGCATTTCACACACACAAAAAAAAAAAAAGTGTAAGGGTCTTTGTGGTTTTTTTGGGTCAAAGATTCAAGTCTCAGATTTTCCCCAAATTCACATAATTGGTTAGAGAGGTGGAGACATGAACAGGAGCAAGTTTCCTTTCACTGTCACACTCCAAACCTGAGATCTGAGACTCTCAGATCTAACATGAGAAAACCTTCACCAATTAGCAAATGATCATCTTCTACAGCTTTGGAGTGTGATATGGAAATAAAACTTGTGTTCTTGTCTATGCCTTGACCTCACAGACCCAGTGTGTGAATTCGGGGAAATTCTGAGAAGGCTGAAAAGTTGACATTCTTAGATCCTCGTCACATCCACAGCGTTATCCACAGACACAAACAGGAGCATGTTTCATTTCAATATCACACTCCAAACCTGATTTCCAAGGCTTCAATTTCTGACATATTCCATTTACAGTGAGAAGGGGTTAGGGATTAGTGAAGAGGGAGAAGGGGTTAGGGATTAGGGATTAGGGATTAGATAATAATGAGTAGGGGTTAGGGATTAGTGAACAGGGAGAAGGGGTTAGGGATTAGTGAACAGTGAGAAGGGGTTAGGGATTAGTGAACAGGGAGAAGGGGTTAGGGATTAGGGATTAGATAATAATGAGTAGGGGTTAGGGATTAGTGAAGAGGGAGAAGGGGTTAGGGATTAGTGAAGAGGGAGAAGGGGTTAGGGATTAGATAATAATGAGTAGGGGTTAGGGATTAGTGAACAGTGAGAAGGGGTTAGGGATTAGTGAACAGGGAGAAGGAGTTAGGGGTTAGGGATTAGATAATAATGAGTAGGGGTTAGGGATTAGTGAACAGTGAGAAGGGGTTAGGGATTAGTGAACAGGGAGTAGGGGTTAGGGATTAGATAATAATGAGTAGGGGTTAGGGATTAGTGAACAGTGAGAAGGGGTTAGGGATTAGTGAAGCGGGAGAAGGGGTTAGGGAATAGTGAAGAGGGAGAAGGGGTTAGGGATTAGTGAAGAGGGAGAAGGGGTTAGGGATTAGTGAAGAGGGAGAAGGGGTTAGGGATTAGTGAACAGGGAGAAGGAGTTAGGGATTAGGGATTAGATAATAATGAGTAGGGGTTAGGGATTAGGGAACAGTGAGAAGGAGTTAGGGATTAGGGATTAGATAATAATGAGTAGGGGTTAGGGATTAGTGAACAGGGAGTAGGGATTAGGGATTAGATAATAATGAGTAGGGGTTAGGGATTAGGGATTAGACAATAAGGAGTAGGGAATCATGTGTAAGTAAGAACAGCATTAATGAAAAGACAACAGACGATTTTACAGGTTTATTTTGTTCTCCATGGTCAATGAGGAAACGCTCTACAGCCCTGTGCGTTCTCCATCAGAACATCACACACCGGATACCTGCGATAGCATGATTATTTTGAAGTGTTTAACCAAACCCAGTCCAGGAACACTGAATCCTGGTCTGTCCTGCTCTCTCTGCACGGCCGTGGAACGTGATGAAGATGAAGACTGATCCCAGCACTTTTACATTTACACCCAAACTGTTTACAGAGCAAAACTTACACTGAGAGAACATTCAGCTCAGCGTGAAATACAGAAGAGAGGGGGGGGGGGGGGGGGGGGGGGGGAAGAGAGAGAGAGGGATAAGCGAGAGAGAGAGAGGGTGAAGAGAGAGAGAGAGGGGGAGAAGAGAGAGAGAGAGAGGGAGAAGAGAGAGAGAGAGAGGGAGAAGAGAGAGAGAGAGGGAGAAGAGAGAGAGAGAGAGAGGGTGAAGAGAGAGAGAGAGAGGGAGAAGAGAGAGAGAGAGAGAGAGGGTAAAGAGAGAGAGAGGGAGAAGAGAGAGAGGGAGAAGAGAGAGAGGGAGAAGAGAGAGAGGGAGAAGAGAGAGAGAGAGGGTGAAGAGAGAGAGGGTGAAGAGAGAGAGAGAGGGTGAAGAGAGAGAGAGAAGAGAGGGAGAAGAGAGAGAGAAGCGAGAGAGAGAGAAGAGAGGGAGAAGCGAGAGAGGGTGAAGAGAGAGAGAGAGGGAGAAGAGAGAGAGAGAGAGGGTGAAGAGAGAGAGAGAGGAGAGGGAGAAGAGAGAGAGAGAGAGGGTGAAGAGAGAGAGAGAAGAGAGGGAGAAGAGAGAGAGAGGGAGAAGAGAGAGGGAGAAGAGAGAGAGAGAGGGAGAAGAGAGAGAGAGGGAGAAGAGAGAGAGAGAGGGAGAAGCGAGAGAGAGAGAGAGGGTGAAGAGAGAGAGAGAGAGGGAGAAGAGAGAGAGAGGGAGAAGAGAGAGAGAGAGGGAGAAGCGAGAGAGAGAGAGGGTGAAGAGAGAGAGAGAGAGGGAGAAGAGAGAGAGAGGGTGAAGAGAGAGAGAGAGAGGGAGAAGAGAGAGAGGGAGGAGAGAGAGAGAGGGAGAAGAGAGAGAGAGAAGAGAGAGAGAGAGAGAGAGAGAGAGAGAGGGAGAAGCGAGAGAGAGAGGGTGAAGAGAGAGAGGGAGAAGAGAGAGAGAGAGGGTGAAGAGAGAGAGAGAGGGAGAAGAGAGAGAGAGAAGAGAGAGAGAGAGGGAGAAGCGAGAGAGAGAAGAGAGAGAGAGAGAGGGTGAAGAGAGAGAGCACAGCAGACGTGGTGTCTTAGCCACACCTATAGCTATTTAGCATATTTGTGAACTTTGAAATGAAACGCAGTGGAAAATGAAAAGTGAATGAAGGCATTTTTGTGTTATTAATAAATGAATTAAAGATTATTGGAGTGAGTGCTGGAGAAATATTTTTGAAGATCTGACTGTAGGAATGAGAGATAAATAATTACAAGCAAGACATTACATTATATAATAATAATAATAATAATAATAATAATAATAATAATAATAATAATAATAATAATCAGACCAATGAGCTTTAATCCATTTATTATTTTAGTGATTCATGCATCATATTTTAGTTCAGTATAACAGACAAGCTTCATCCTTTTGGGAGGAAAAAAAGCAGTACTTTGTGCATAATCTCACATTTCCCCGAACACTCCTCACTCCTCACTCCTCACCCTGCTGTATAAATAAATATATAAAAGCTGTATATAACAGTGTTCAGGATCCAGGCCTCAGAAAAACAGCGTCATGTTTCCGTCATTACCCCGAACAGGATTCTAAACCACACCAACGTACACACAGTTACACAAACATACACACCAGATGCATATTAACGCATGATTAAGATCTACAACACTGTACAGTGCGTGCACGTGTGAGTAAAACGTGTTTTAGGTGAGCAGGTCAGTGTGGAGGCCGATTCGCTGCAGAACCTCCTCAGGCATGCAGAAGACCGGATTCACCGCTTTAATCTGTTCATCACCCAGTAAAGAGAGACCGGCTACACCGAACAGAGTGTGGAACGGGTCCACCTGTGTACACACACACACACACACACACACACACAGTTTTTAATAATTTACCATCATTTTAATTAACTTCTTTACTGCAGTTTGGAATTTATCCAGTAGGGGGCAACGATGATGATAGTCATTTTTACTGCAATTATTAGCACACAAACAGGAAGTCAATAACACACACAACTAAAATCATATATCATATCGTATAGTGTATATTGTATCGTATATCATATCGTAGTGTATATTGTATCGTACATCGTATCGTGTATATTGTATCGTATAGTGTATATTGTATCGTATAGTGTATATTGTATCGTATATCATATCGTAGTGCATATTGTATCGTATATCGTATCGTATAGTGTATATTGTATCGTATATCATATCGTAGTGTATATTGTATCGTATATCGTATCGTATAGTGTATATTGTATCGTATATCATATCGTAGTGTATATTGTATCGTATATCGTATCGTATAGTGTATATTGTATCGTATATCATATCGTAGTGTATATTGTATCGTATATCGTATCGTATAGTGTATATTGTATCGTATATCATATCGTAGTGTATATTGTATCGTATATCGTATCGTAGTGTATATTGTATCGTAT
Source organism: Ictalurus punctatus (assembly GCF_001660625.3). Taxonomy (NCBI): domain Eukaryota; kingdom Metazoa; phylum Chordata; class Actinopteri; order Siluriformes; family Ictaluridae; genus Ictalurus; species Ictalurus punctatus. The sequence continues at coordinate 25,912,178 of NC_030432.2, forward strand.
ATCGTATCGTATAGTGTATATTGTATCGTATATCGTATCGTATATCGTATCGTGTATATTGTATCATATATCATATCGTAGTGTATATTGTATCGTATATCGTATCGTATAGTGTATATTGTATCGTATATCATATTGTATATTGTATCGTATATCGTATCGTATATTGTATCGTATATCATATCGTATAGTGTATATTGTATCGTATATCATATCGTATATTGTATCGTATATCATATCGTATATTGTATCGTATATCATATCGTATATTGTATCGTATAGTGTATATCATATCGTATATTGTATCGTATACAGTGATTCAGCAGCTGTGCAACAATAACGGAAACAAAGATAAATAAAAATAAAGATTTGCAGGTGTTCACCTTGTGCATGTGACTTCAGTCCCAGCGTTGCAGCGTCATGTTCTCCGTTTCATGACATTTGATTTGGTGTAAAAATATTATTTCTGTCTGATTCAGGATAATAAATATCTAGGCTCCAGCTCGCTGCTTGAACTCTAAGATCGTGAAACTCATTTATAAAGAGGAGAGGAAGTGTGTGTACTGAAGTTCTACCCAAAGTTCACGTGAGAGACGAGCGATTGTTCATTTTCATCCTTTTCTACACGCGTGTGTGACACTGAGCCACGATTTCCACACCAAATAACATAAAAAATCGAATGTTTTCTCAGTTCTACGTAAAGGGTATGTATGACGTATGCCGCTGTAAACAAATCCAAACCGACTGTCTCGAACGATTCCTCGGACCAATCCTACGGCGCGAGACAAACGACTCATCACCTGCTGGTGTGAACGCACGGTAACTCCCACAAAAATGTGGAGAACTGCCAGCTGTAGATCGGATTTAGTCGGTTATCAGACGCGAGCGTTACCATGTCTCCGGGTCGGTCAGCGAATCCTCCCGTCTCCTCGTCCTGACACGCCAAGATAAACGTCCTCAGCTTGGCTTTATCGATCCAGTGAATCCTGCCGATGATCTTCAGCGCAGCGAGAACCCACCACGAGTAGCACACATCCGGCAGCTGACAACACACACACACACACACACACACACACACACACACACACACACATCAGTATATAGAACCTTATCTCTTAACTCTTATCTGTACGATAAAACCATCAATACATTGTGACTCTCACACACACACACACACACACACACACACACACAGACAGACACACACACACAGACACACACACACACACAGGAGGACAGATTAACACCCACTCAGTCTCAGACAGACAGATATTATCATTCTGATGTATCAGACTGGACCTGGGTCCACAGGGCCGGTGTTTCATTCTCTCTCTGCATTTACGCAAAAATCCACAACAGGCTTCTGTGCTTGTGTTTTTACATTTTTAATTATTTCTGTCTCAGCAAAATGTTACCCAGTAACAGAGATTATTCAGCTCACACACACACACACACACACACACACACACACACACACACACACAGAATCCGTGGCTATAACAGATATCTAACATCTTTACTCCTCATGTGAACATTACACTCTGCTGTACACACATAACTGCACATCATAATAAAGATCTTAAGTGTTTTTCTGTTTTTCCAGGGAGCAGTGATAACAGCAGCGGAGGTCAGATCACACAGGAACTCTTCTTCGACCTGGATACCAACAGACTCCTGCGTAAATCATCGGTACGAGCGTTTACACAAGAAATGACGTTTTCAGAAAATCCGTTCAAAATCATTTCAGAACGTTCGTGTCCTTCTCGTGCTCCTGCGTGCGAGTTCATTCACACACGAGACTCACTAACGCAGACCTCGACTCCCTCGACTTCAGATCAAAGAATCTGCACGGATTACTGGCTTTTATACCTGGAATAAACTGGAGACGACGCTGTTTACGTGTGTTACACGTTTACGTTACACGTTTACGTTACACGTTTACGGCGTGTAGCCGACGCCCTTATCCAGAGCCAATTACAGAAGAGCTTTGGATCAGAAACTCTTCCTCGTGCTAGTTCACTCGCTCGGGACTCAGAGCTCCATCCAGAACATTCCGTCAAAACCACTCGCTAGATTTTATTGGCTTTAATTAAAGAATATAAAGATAAATAAAGCGATTCAACACGCATCCATACACGAAGAGAAATAAAACCAACCTTCAGTTATGAAGAAAGAAGCAGCGGTGTATAAACGGAGGACGGGCCGGTCTGTCTGCCTGTCTGCCTGCCTGTCTGTCTGCCTGCCTGTCTGCCTGCCTGTCTGTCTGCCTGTCTGTCTGTCTGCCTGTCTGCCTGCCTGTCTGTCTGCCTGTCTGTCTGCCTGCCTGTCTGCCTGTCTGCCTGGCTGTCTGCCTGCCTGTCTGTCTGCCTGTCTGTCTGCCTGCCTGTCTGTCTGTCTGTCTGCCTGTCTGTCTGCCTGTCTGTCTGCCTGTCTGTCTGTCTGTCTGTCTGCCTGTCTGTCTGCCTGCCTGCTGACAGCAGCTCTGCGCATACAAACACCTCAGTGGATGGAGGATTTATTATTATTAATAATAGTAAATATTTTTATTGCCACAGAAGTGAGTGAAACTAACTTATTCTGATCTTCAGTCTTCACCCTGACCTCTCGTTGTGTGCCCCCTGCTGTGTGAGGAACGCACTTACAACATATGCACACGAGCACGAAGACAATCAGCTTGACTGAAACTTTTGTAAATCCAGCAGAAATCCTCTGACACAAACCTTTACACCACGATTATCAACAGATTATTAACAGATTATCAACAGATTATTAACAGGACGTTAACACACCTCACGGGATCAGATTTGGATTGGACTCTGATCACATTAAGGTGCTCACGTGACGGATTGTTATTCTGATTAAACTCTCAGTCCGTTAACGGATGAGTAAGCTTTACGTAAACATTGGTAGTGAAGTAATAAAGGTGGCGTGTGTGTGTGTGTGTGTGTGTGTGTGTGTGTGTGTGTGTGTGACCTTCTCGGGTCGGCCGTTGAGGCCTCCAGACGGGAGCTGTCTCTCACACAGCCACCACCCCAACAGATCAGCGTTCACCTGCTGGAGCTGTCCAGTGATGGAGAGGAAACCTGTACAGCAGTAAATCTACACACACACACACACACACACACACACACACACACACACACACACAGAGGAAAATGAAGGCATGACTCAGAGTCAGTGGACTTCCTCATCTCAGTGGCTTTGCAGTGTGTGTAAACTACTATTATTCCGACAGGATCAGTTTTCCTGAGGTGTGCGTGTTCAGTGTTGTAGTTAGAGGATGTGTGTATGTGTGTGTGTACGTGTGTGTGCGTGTGTGTGCGCGTTCTGACCTGTCCAGCGTGAGACTCAGAGCCGGGTCTGCAGCCGAAACCTCCGTCAAAGTTCATGCAGGACAAAACAAACTGCACCGCTTTATCCACATCCACTGCATCCAACCTGCCCTGAAACACACACACACACGCGCACACACGCGCACACACGCGCACACACAGGCACACACACAGCTTTTTAATTTTATCTTCAGATTTAAACAGTTTTTACTTTATTAAAAACTGTTTTTTTTTATTTATTCTGTCTTTCATCCATTTTTCTTTTTTTTTCTTTCTTTATTTCCGTCTTCCATTGTTTTTCTCTCTCTCTCTCTTACTTTTATCCCTCTATTTCTATATTACACTTTATTATTATTATTATTATTATTATTATTATTACTTTCTTTTTCATCTTTCCATCCCTCCATCATTTCCAAATCCTCTATATTGTCAGTCAGGAGAAAGGGGTGTGGCCCCAGCCCATGTGACCCACCGCCTCACTTCCTGGTGTCACTGTGTTTTTTTCTAAAGTACTTCCTGTTCTTCTTCACAGTAACGGTTCAGCCTGACGGTGGGAAAGGGATCTGTTTTTCAGTTCTTAGTACCTTAAAGGTTCCTGTTTGATTTATAACAGTAAAGCATTTTTATTATTTATAATACATTCTTCGTCTTATTATTATTATTATTATTATTATTATTATTAAAAGGTTAAACCAGCTTGTGCTGAATTAAAATAAAGTTGTGCAGAATAATAGATTTGATGAAATAAATATAGTATAAAACAATGAGGCTGTATTAAAGTTGTTTAAACAGGAAGAGGAGGAGTGTGTACCAGCAGCGCGAGCGTGGCCACGGCACAGAAGGAGAACCTCGTATCGATCTCACCTGAGGAACACAGACCAACACACCTGTACAGTTTAGATTGTAGTAACGATGTTCACGTTTATTTATATTCCATAACAATTTTCTGCTCAGACGATATCTCCTCTCACCTGATTGGCTCACAGGCTCATTTGCATAAAGTCATCACTAAATAAATGATTCTCTAATTAAATATGATTTTTTTTTACCCCATTTGTCTCCTGCGAACGATCCGTCCTCCTGCTGCAGTCCCCGAACGTACTCCACCACCTTATCAACATCGATGGCTTTAACACTGTCGTACAGGGTCAGGATCTGCAATTAATCATCATCATCATCATCATCATCATAACATAAAGAATAATCATAATAATCATAAGAATAATAACATGTTATAAATAATAACATACTTCTGTACATGTGCTTTTTTTGTTTTTTATTTTTAATAAATTTGCAAAGATTTCAAACAGACTTCTTTCACGTGGTCATTATGGGGAATTGTTTGTAGAATTTTGAGGAAAATAATGAATGTGATCCATTTTGGAAAAAGACTGTAACATCACAACATGTGGGAAAGTGAAGCGCTGTGAACACTCTCCGGTGCGCTGTAGATGTGATAAATTGACTTCTTATTGAGTAAACTTTCTTGTTTTTTTAAATAAATGTATTTGGATAATTAGTGTTTATAAATCACAGTTACACAAACTGATGAGGTGATGCAGTCTGTGTGTGTGTGAGAGAGAGAGACCTGTACAGCACTGAGTGTGTACAGGAGGTGTGTATGTGTGTGTGTGTGTGTGTGTGTGTGTGTGTGTGTGTGTGAGAGAGAGAGACCTGTACAGCACTGAGTGTGTACAGGAGGTGTGTGTGTGTGTGTGTGTGTGTGTGTGTGTGTGTGTGTGAGAGAGAGAGAGAGAGAGTGAGAGACCTGTACAGCACTGAGTGTGTACAGGAGGTGCGGGTCGTGCCCCACACTGGCGCTGACGCCTCCACACTCGTGCTGACTCGCTTTAATGAAGTCGATGATCTCATCTCGGTTCATTCGCTGCAGCTGAGACATCAGATCCATCACAGTGAGACCCCAATAAATCCCACTCATCCTCAGGTACTCCGACAGGGTGTATTCCTGTATACACACACACACACAGACACACAGACACACTTCATTAGAGTATGTTGAGATGTGACTGGAGTGTAATGATGGTGTTGATTATGAACACTCACATAATCGTCTTTTTTGGAGCCGTAGGCAGCGATGTAGTCTACGTGCTTCTCCAGGAGGAGTGTGTTCGGAGCGTCAGGTTTAATCACCACGTCTTTGACCTGAGTCCCCTGCAACACCACACACACACTCATGCACCACAATAATAATAATAATCATAATAATAATAATAAAACACAACGGTTCAGCCATTTCATTTATCGGTGAAGTGACTCAGAATGAACCTCGAGACTGTGATCATTTGAACAGAACTGATCAGCCCAAATATAATCCATTCATAGTTAGATTTTTAATAATGATCAGCACAAACAGGGTGCAGAATGGGTTCAATCTGAAGCTTCCGTCTCCTAAACACATCGAGAACGCTGAATGTTGAACCCCAGACACAGACAGAAATCATGTCATTATAAAGTAAACATGTGTACAGGCATGACAACCGTCATTTAATCTTACTGCACTGACTGGAATTACTATAGATATCACTTTTTTATTCCATTTTCCCTCAACACGCTTCATCCCACTCGCTCCTCACGGATATTCCCATTATTAACGTTGTTCCTTGAATTTGTTTGAAGTTAGCGCGCTAGCATCTTCCTTTAAGTGGATTTAATACAGCTGTCTCAGTGTACACATCATTTTAAACACCTCGTTAATCACCTTTGACTAATGTTCATTTTTATCCTTATAATAACTCAAATAAAACACAAATCCGCCGGTAATGTTACATCACTCACCATCCTGACACCGAGGCAGGGCGCCCGCCGTCGCACATTATACACGTCACTGCAGGACCGGAAGCGAAGTCCGCCTTAACGCCGAGATACAGTTATAACTAACTTACGACGTTTTCTCTTATTATATATTGTTATAAATATAATACATATAATTTGTGTTTATATTACTGTATCTGATTTGAAGTGTGTTGTTTTACTAAGCTTTTAATTTTTTTTTTATATATAGGTCTAACAACTACAAATACCATAAACACCCACTATACAGTCTAGTTAGCATCCGGCTAATATTCGCACATTAAATAGTTTCCTGTTATATATATATATATATATATATATATATATATATATATATATATATATATATATATATATATATATATATATATATAATGAATATATATTATGAATATCAATAATATGCAAATAAACAAAGAAAAGTAAAAATCAATAAAAATACTCAAATCTTCTGCTAGTCATTACCGCAGTGAAATGTTAAGTCCTGTGCTCCTCTACTTACTTTTCAGAGTGTACTAAAATAATAATAACATAAAATCACTACTTTTTAGATCTTTAATAACAACAACAACAACAACAACAACAACTAGAATATATAAAACAAACAGAAAATATTGTATAGCACAAATCTAGATACAGTTTGGGACACACAGTATACTATGTTTAAAATAATCATCATCATAATAATAATCAGACAATTCTACAATGACATTCTTTGTTCTTTATTTGTTTATTTTTTTGTCCAGGAAGGCGTGCTACAATTTACAGCTAGAACTCAAGCCATGTGTTCAGGCCATTTCACACTTTTTTGTTTTCAGTTGCTCAGAAAAAAATCTACGTAATATACAATCATACGCAAACGGTTGTGTGTGCATGTGAGTTATCTGATACTCATAACGTTCATGAAACTAACTGAACAAATCATTAGCATATAAAAGCATTGAGGACAGAGATGCAGAGGACCTGAAGATCTCCACCTGGTGATCTGTTAAGGTCACTTTATAAATGTCAGACACGTTGGACAGCAACTCGTTAAACGATTCATCAGTTAAATGATTATAAATGATTTATAACGAAGGTCTGTAATAATCCACGTTAATCTTTAAACCGTGAAGTGCTGCTGCAGGAGGAAGAAGCTCCACGTCTCCACACCGGCGAGTTTCACTGTTTGTATCTGCCGAGATGTTCTCTGGATATGATGAGCCTCTGGATCTGGGCGGTGCCTTCATAAATCTGAGGAAAGGAACAAAAAAAGGATTTGTGAAATAAAGATGGAAATAAGGTAAACACGTAGGCATCTGGTGTAAATGTGTGAGACACAGTGATGCAGTGAAAAGCGAGCCGTTGTTCTGGAAGGTTCTCTCGCTGACCTGATAGATCTTGGCATCTCTCATCAGTTTCTCGACAGGATACTCGCTGTTGAATCCGTTTCCTCCGAATATCTGCACGGCGTCACACGCCACCTGATTAGCGATGTCTCCAGCGTAGGCCTTAGCAATGGAGGCGTAGTAGGTGTTCTTCCTGCCCTCGTCCACTTCCCATGCTGCTCTCTGATAGGCCAGTCGGGCGAGCTCCACCTTCATCGCCATCTCGGCCAGCATGAACGATACGGCCTGGTGCTGCGGCACGGGGAAAAGAGGTCATCAGAAATACATTTTCAACATGGCCTCCTCCTTCCTACATGTGCACTACACTGTGGGGCTTTCACACACACACACACACACACACACACACACACACACATCTCATAACAGCTTAGAAATAGTTATTGTAATACTAAAATCAACACTAATAAAATAATTAAAAGTTTAAGTTTAATTCTTACTCACTCAGTAAAAATGGATCATTTATTTAAAACACGTCTTCTTACTAAACTAAAATGCTACAATAATATAATATAGTACACATTATTAAGTTTTTGATTGTAATATAGTATTTTAATATTAATATATATGAATACTTTTCATATGAATGATGTGTGTGTGTGTGTATATATATATAGATATATATATAAAAATGTTAGAGACAGTTCAGTACCTCGGCGAGAAACCGACCAAAAGTTTTTCTCTCTAGTGAATATTTAGTTGCTTCATCCAGCGCTCTCTGTGCGAGACCCACCGCTCCTGCAGCAACCTGAAACACGGAGATAAAGGTGTTATAATAATAATGATTCATTAATATAATCATTAGCATATAATAAACTGATAAACCTGTCATTTGTCACTCGAGCACACACGTAGCCCCGCCCCTTTTCCCAGTGCCACGGTAACAAATCTGATAGAAGTACTGATTTATAATCAGGACAATACTGACCACAGAAAAATAAAAAAGTGTGCGTGTTAAGATATTTTAAACAGAGTTAAATTAAATTAAACACAGGACAGTCTTACAGGAGGGCGTGTCTTGTCGAAGGCTCCCATGGCGATTTTAAACCCCGCCCCCTCTCCGATCAGCACATTCTCTTTAGGGATCCTGACATCCTCGAAGGTGATGCCGCGAGTGTCGGAGCACCTCTGCCCCATATTCATCTCCTGCACACGGGGACAAAAATAACAACACCATGTAGATAATAAACACTGAACTCAAAAATCATTCATGTATTCAAAGTAGTACAGGACCTCCGTCATAGTAAGCCCCGCCCAGTCGCTTTACGGCACGTCAGCCCCGCCCCGCCAGGTCGCTTTACGGCACATCAGCCCCGCCCCGCCAGGTCGCTTTACGGCACATCAGCCCCGCCCCGCCAGGTCGCTTTGCGGCACATCAGCCCCGCCCCGCCAGGTCGCTTTGCGGCACATCAGCCCCGCCCCGCCAGGTCGCTTTGCGGCACATCAGCCCCGCCCCGCCAGGTCGCTTTGCGGCACATCAGCCCCGCCCCGCCCGGTCGCTTTGCGGCACATCAGCCCCGCCCCGCCAGGTCGCTTTGCGGCACATCAGCCCCGCCCCGCCAGGTCGCTTTGCGGCACATCAGCCCCGCCCCGCCAGGTCGCTTTGCGGCACATCAGCCCCGCCCCGCCCGGTCGCTTTTCGGCACATCAGCCCCGCCCCGCCAGGTCGCTTTGCGGCACATCAGCCCCGCCCCGCCAGGTCGCTTTGCGGCACATCAGCCCCGCCCCGCCCTGCCAGGTCGCTTTGCGGCACATCAGCCCCGCCTGGTCGCTTCACATCCAGATGCTAGTGCAAACGCCTGCCCTTATACACCTGCAACATGCTGAGCACCAACACACAATTAATTCACTAAACGATGTCCGATATATTGATTTATATACCATGGTCTGTCTGAATACTCGATTCTGATTGGCAGGAAGGTGTGCGTTCAAACTGTACAAGGTAGTCGCAGACGCAGAATATTCTCACACACACTCTCTCTCTCTCTCTAATAACTATTTATTATAATTCATTCAAATAAATGTAACTTATCGCACTACTTTATCTCCGTGTATGATTTAGAGCAGGTGGAATTCTAGCTCTAACGATCCGGATATACAATAACTACCCAGAATTAACCCTTATTTTGATCTTTCCAGTCAAATTCTGTGCTGCACTGACAGCTTTAACTTGTGAGTGCTGGAGAGCGAGTACGGTGTAAGCAGGATAATCCATGTTCAAAATCATTTAATGCACACCTAGCCGTGCATTATTCCTTACTTATATAGAGCAGGTCACACATCTGGAATAAAAAGTTCTCACCTTCCTGCCGATCTGAATTCCAGGAGTGTCGACGTCCACGATGAAGCCTGTGAAAGCTTTACTGGCCGGGCATTTAGGGTCAGGGTTAGTACGAGTCAACAGGAAATACCTACACTCACACACACACACACACACACACACACACACACACACACAATATTACAACGTTAACAAACTGTGTACCACAAAACAGCCCACATGAAACTTGTTTCAGACTGAACCCACATACACACGTCTTAAATACAGTGATAAAGTCGGACTGAACGTGGATTTCAGAAATATTCATTGTTCAGAAGAAAAGAAGGATGATTTTACATCACACCTAAAAATAAAATCAGGTTTGGGTACAAAGACCCAAACAGCAAGACTTCCTCAAATCACTTATGAATAATAATTAGGTACACAATTAGCATGAATTTTATATTATTTATTAGCATTGGTGACGCAAGCAGCGTTCGGAGTGTGACACTGCCCCCTAGTGACAGAACTCTTCCTCTCCCTATATTAAGTGATGAGGAGTGTGGGTGCTAAAGGCTTGTGAAACACAGCTGTGCTTCTAAAGTCTTGAGTCAGGTCACTAAAATCCCGACGTGCATTTTTGACTTCACGTAAACATTATGTAAATTTGTCCATCACCAGACCACCGGACCTCCGGACCTCCGGACCACCGGACCACGCCCTGAACCAGTGAACGCACCAGTTTGCTTTTCCTCCGTTGGTGATCCACATCTTCTGTCCGTTGACGATGTACTCGTCTCCTTTCTTCTCAGCACGAGTCTTTATTCCTGCCACATCAGAGCCTGCGCCGGGTTCAGTTACACAGTACGCCTTTACCACACACACACGCAGTGATTACACACACAGCAGCACTGTACAGAGTGCATTATTAATGATCGGTACTGAATCGGGTCTGAACGTGTGTGTAGTGAATGTGTAAACAGTGTAGAGTGTATTTTCACTTACACACATCAGCGGCTCCTCAGTCATCCTGCCCAAATATTTCTTCTTCTGTTCATCGGTACCGGCGATAATGACGGGCATTTGCTGCGAGAACAGAAGTATATAGATTTCATTTAGAAATCACAGATTAAAGGAGCAATAGTTGGTATTTTTAATTCCTTTTTTCTGACTTCTTATTAAAAAACCCTGGAAGATACGCAGAACATAATGAAACATGATGGATTGTGTTCACCTCATTTTATAGATACTACTCTACTGGCTACCATAGGTCCTCAGGGTGGAGCTTACTTGTGGGGATGGAGCTCTTTGGGAAAGGGGGAGTGGCTTAAATTAGTTAAAAAAGAAAAATCAAAATGTCAAACCTACCTAATCTAATCCTGATAAAAAAGCTAATCTTACCTCACTTTAATAAGATACGAGAAACACATACCACGTTCACAAATGCTTTAATAAAGGAAACGTGTGATTATTAAAGAATAACCGTACGTTATGTTTATAAGTGTACACGTTATTCCTGCTGAGCTGTAACTCACGCCGAGAGAGTTGGCCTCGATGGCGGTCTGAACCCCCGTGCAGCCGTACGCCAGCTCCTCCGTGATCAGACACGAGTCAAAGCTGGACAACCCCAGCCCTCCTGTAAATATACAACAGTGTGATGAATTCATATGAACGTACGTGTGTGTGTGTGTGTGTGTCTGTGTGTGTTAACCCACCGCAGTCCTCTGGGATGTGAGAGTTCATCAGGCCGAGCTCCCAAGCCCTCCTGATCAGAGGAAACGGATACTGCACAGGAGAGGAGAACGTTTAAGAACACATTAAGGTTGTGTCTCAGGTGGTAGAGCGGGTTGTCCACTAATCGCAGGGTTGGCAGTTTGATTCCCATGACCCCACATGACTCCACATGACCCCACATGACCCCACATGACTCCACATGTGTGTCTTGCCCAAGTGTCCTTGGGCAAGACACTGAACCCCAGGTTGATCCCAATGGCAAGTTAGCACCTTGCATGGCAGCTCTACTACCATGGGTGTGTGTGTGTGTGTGTGTGTGTGTGGGTGGGTGGGTGAATGAGACACAGTGTAAAGCGCTTTGGATAAAAGCGCTTTATAAGTGCAGACCATTTACATCAGGAACACATCTAGAGGGGTGTGTGTGTGTGTGTGTGTGTGTGTGTGTGTACTCACTTCACCGCTCTTGTCATAGTCTGCAGCCACAGGGACGATCTCCTCTCGCGCAAACTTCCGGGCCAGTTCCTGGAATTCCTTCTGCTGCTCTGTCAGATCTGTCCATCACAGAGGAGAGGATGAAAGAGTGTGTGTGGAACAGGGAGTCGAGGCCCTCTAGTGGCCAGCTGCGGTATCGATTTTAACCCTGCCACTCATGTTAGCCAGTGGAACAGACCATCGTCCTTTTAAGTTACATCTCCACCAAAGCTTTTGAGGAACCGTGTGGACCGTGATATCTCCCTCTAAATGTTTTTACTCAGGATAAACCTGTTCTACAGGACTTGTTCCTGATATACAAGTTTGTGCCGAGTGTAAATGATGCTGTTTATATTTTAAGTCAGTACAATATATTAGCTACTTCTACCTACATTACTGTGTTAAAACGAAGATAACGTCAGCTCACTAGCAAACCGCAGCTCCGTCAGTCATCTAAACTCTTATTAAATCAATATCACTGTGGGAACTATACCACTATAGCTTAGTGTTTTACATTTTAATCAATAACACGCTACTAAAGCTGCACTTCAAGTGATGTACACACACACACACCATAATTTACATCAGTGAGTGAATGGGCCGGTGCTGTTCACTCACATATACAGTATACAGTGTGTGTGTGTGTGTGTGTGTGTGTGTGTGTGTGTGGTGAAGGTACCGAAGGAGAACCCAGCATTAGAACTCTTCACTACAGTCGCTGCCCGAGCTGCACCACTGCTGAACCTCAACCCCGTCTGCACACCAGCCTTTAACACCTACACACACACACACAAAGAACTATTAGTCACATCATACAATATATTTTTCATATCAAGGGGTCATATCACGATTTTTAAAGTTAATTACGTTGTTTGTTTATTTATACACTTTAACATTAAAAAACCACATTATTTGTTAAATACTGTACATTACTGCAGCGCCTCTATTCCCCGCCTCCTAAAACACTCCCACTTCCCAAAAGCCCCTCCTTCAGAAAAGTCCAGTGTTTTCTGATTGGCCAGTTGACCCGTTGCATTGTGATTGGCCAAAAGCCTCACGAGTGTGTCGGGGAAAAGTAATGCCTCATAGCATTAGCTTTAGCGTTAGCCGTAGCCTCCAAAACAATTCTAATCTCCTAAGCAACATGTGGTGGGTTTTACCGTATCAGTTCGAGTCCGATTCAGAAAATGCGGATGATCGAGCAGAAGCAAGTTTGCAAAGCATTGTGTCTCACCGTGGTAAGTTTTTATATTGTAATTCTCTCACCTTTCAGATACGATGTAAGTTTCCGACCCCGCCGGCGGGACTAACTGTACTGTACACAGCTCCTGTGTGTGTGTCGGTACTCCTGCGATATATCTTTGAAAGCTAGCGTTTATTCTTGTGATTGGATTGATATAAACCGTCTAAAGATACAATCACAACAGCAGCTACAATCAGCGTCTCTGTCAGACCACCAACATACAAACACACATTTACTTTAGCTAGCAGCTTAGCAGAGGTCTACGACTGAGCCACAACACTAAACTCCGCATGTGAACAGTCAACAGAGACTTCATAAAATAATCAAACACACGTACAGCTTCTGATTCAGAAACACAAGACTGTCTGAGTAAAGTGGGAATTGCTCCAGTTTTCAGGAGTAGTCTTCGTGTGTAGCCTGCGTAGTTCTCGCGCAGATTCAGGAAGCCGTCCTGCGTAAACCGCACGGTGCACACGCAAACGCTCGGGTTGTACTGCTCAGGAACAGCGTCATAAATAAACAGTAACCACTGATTTCGTCTGTTTTCAGAAGGATAAACAAAGAGGTTTTGCTTTCGCACCGAAACACACAGCGTCTCTGCGACATGGCGCCTGAATTCACCGAAGCCCCGCCTTCTTTCTTCGCGCCTGCCTTTGGGCGGGATTGTGCTGATAGTGCACGCTGTGACGTAGAGAATTAACGGAAGTAAATCTGGACTTGGAACGAGGCGTTTCGGGCGGGTCTGGAGCAGTGCTCTCTGTCAGATAAAATAAACCCCTTTGGGGGAAAATTGGAGTTTATACTATGAGAAAATACAGTACACTCATAAACAGAAGCAAAACAGGAAGAATCCTGAAATGACCCCTTCAATGTCTTATACAGAACTGTACTGAGGAAACATGGTACATCTGTTCAGCTCAGACAGACTGACAGACATGTAGAGTGAGACAGGTAGATTAATTAGTAAACAGAAAGACATGCAGACAGACACAGAGGAACAGACAGACAGATAGACAGGCAGGCAGGCAGACAGACAGACAGACAGACATGTAGAGTGAGACAGGTAGATTAATTAGTAAACAGAAAGACATGCAGACAGAGACAGAGGAACAGACAGGCAGGCAGGAAGGCAGACAGATAGACAGGCAGGCAGGCAGACAGACAGACAGACAGGCAGACAGGCAGGCAGGCAGACAGACAGACAGGCAGACAGACAGGCAGACAGACAGGCAGACAGACAGTCAGCTCCTAGAGATATAATGACATTTCTTATGCAGTGAAGACAATGCTAACTCTAACACACTTTATTAACAGTCCATATTAAATACAGCTCCTCAAAACTTCCTGAAACTTTCGTTATTAATAAAATGCCTAAATATGACAGATCTGTGATATAATTCTACAGGAATGTGATTATAATGAAGAGATATAAATATAATATTACATAACATTTGGAATTAGCCAGATGCTAATCATGTAGCTGGCGTTAATAAAGTTCGCTATTTTGTTGTTTATCATGACTCGAGTATACCAGCTGTACTGATCATTCCCTCAGCTCCTGTGTGTGATTATTAACTCTGTAATAAAGTTAGAATTCAGTATTTTACCTTACTGAACAACATTGTTGTGGTTTTCAGCGCGGAGCTCAATGTCGTCTTGAGATCCTGCTTTACTGGACGGACAGCTCTCCTCCAATCACAGCACGGGATTCAATCACGTGATTCCGCGTCACGTGACAAAGGTCACCTCAGTGACTTTTGCCCTAATTCCAGTTTCGCTATAAAAATAGTATTGGCACCCTGTCCAGGGTGATCCCCGCCCTGTGCCCCATGCTCCCTGGGAGAGGCTCCAGGTTCCCCGCGACCCTGAAGAGGATAAGCGGTGTAGAAGATGGATCGATACAAAATAGACCATTTTATTTAAATCCATTCTGATTACTGAGGAAATTTATAATAAAATCATTTATTTTGCAGCAACTGACTCGCGTTGCGTTTAGGGTTAATATTTTCAAAATATTTCAACGTCATTGTGTTAATTATTAAAAAAGAAATTGTGTGTTTCTGTTACCACACACATTTGAAATCTTCCTTTTCACCTTTTTTATTCTTTCACTATTAGTTTTGTGTATTGCTACTGTAATACAATCATTTTCTTTTATATCAATACCCATCTCTCTATCTATCTCTCTATCTGTCTATCTATCTCTCTATCTCTCTATCTGTCTATCTATCTATCGTTACATCATTAAGTTCTTTCTGTCTAAAACATTTCCCAATTTTTTTCTATTTAAAACATAAAGAAATGCGTGAATCAGAACCAGGATAGTGTATTAGATAAATACATTTCCACATACAGCTGTTTTATGTATATGTTTGTTTAGTCCTTTGGTAAGTGAGTAAAATAAATCTTAGGTTATGAAATTACAATATGTGTGACTTACTTCTATCTTATAATGAGAGAAATCTTTTTTATTATTATTATTTAAAAATAATTACAAAAACACAGTGCTGGTTCTGTCGATCCATGGTTCTCAAAGCAAGTTCTGTGTTTTTGCAGATTTTTGTACACTGGTAGAAATCCATCATCATCATCATCATCATCAGTTATTATAACTCTAAACAGTGGCAGTGATCATTTTAATAAAAACTGATTCTACGGTGGAAAGTTTAAAAACACTGGGTCCAATAGACAACATATTATTGTTCACATTTAAATGATATACCTATATTTAATAGCTTGTCTGAAAAAAATATATTAATTGTGTTTATACAGTTAAAGAAATACAAAAAACTAAAGTTTGAGAATCCCCGCTCTCTCTTACACACACACACATATATAATTTTAATAATTTTTTGTAACGTTATCTTTTTGATGCATTAAAAGTTGAGGGCGTCTGCAGATCAGGTGGTAGAGCGGGTTGTCCACTAATCGTAGGGTTGGCGGTTCGATTCCTGGCTCCACATGACCCCACATGACCCCACATGACCCCACATGCTGAAGTGTCCTTGGGCAAGACACTGAACCCCAAGTTGGTCCCGATGGCATGGCAGCTCTGCTACCACTGGGGTGTGTGTGAATGAGACAGTGTAAAGCGCTTTGGAATCACTAAGGTTAAAAAACCATAGACATGACCATTAAAAGTTAGCAAACACACCGAGGCTATTCAGAATAAAGTAACGCGGGTGTTTGTGTGACGTGTCAAAACCAAGTCGTTTTAAAACGATAAATGTTGTTAATCTCAATACAATATATTTAAAGATCACTGGGACGATACATAACGTTTGTAAAGCAACAACAACATAAGCAGATTTAAATTATAATAAATGCTGTACTGAGCGTCCTGACGCGGAAATACACGGAACAGGATTTTACTTCCGGCGTCGCTGTGACGTAATGACGTTAGGGCGGAGCGCCCTTTGGACCCGGAAGTTAGCTTAACTTGACAGGTTCTAGCTGTTGATGCGGGAGAGAGTTTCGGGTGTAAACAGATTTATTTATGTATTTTTTAAACTAGACGAAGAGAAGAAGAATAAAGTGAAAATACAGAGTGTAATACACTCCTGACAACTCTGTGCTGACTTCGCGACTGAGTTATGCTAGCAAGACTTAGCTAAAAAAAATATCAATAATAATAAATAATAAGGTAAAAGTAGAGCGATGTCTCCGGGCGATGATCCTCACCTCCTCCTGGGGAGAATCCGCTTCCTGAACCGGTGTATTGAGTGTTTCAGGAGAAGTGAGCCTTTACCGGAGAGTCTGTGCTTCGTGCCGAAAGAGGTGTGTTATAAAATCTGTAGAGACTCTTCATCCAACTCGGCTTCCTCCTCTTCCTCAGCCTCCACCTCAGCCGCTGGAACAGGGGGAAATGTTTCCATCCCCGCGTGGGAGACTCCACACCAGGCTCCGAACAAGAAATCCTGCAAGTTTACCATCGAGCCGAAGAAAGGGACATGTATCAGGACCTCAGGGGAGGAATACTACAACAGCCATGGCCTGTGGGTCAAAATAACCAAGGTACATCTAACATCTAACCACAACACGCTGAGAATTCATTAAAGAACAGGCTTCACTCCATTTGCACCCTGATTTACCCGGTTATTAACGGGATTCAAAGCTAACACCGCTCACATTTGGATACATACTGTAATATAGGACTCTGTACTTCCGGGTTCGTGACGTCACTGCGCATCCTGCCCTGTACCTGAGTGATAATCAATCAATCAATCAATCAATCAATCAAAGTAAAGAATAAAACCCGACTGTTACTGTGACCACAACAGCGACGTTTTATTCCTCTTATTCCACAGCAAAGTGCTGAAGTCTTTTATTTTTCCCCAGTTTATGGTTAGTTCCTGTTCTCACTGACACTATAGCAGCTGTAAACCGTCGTTCCCTCACCAGCGTGTTACCGAGAATCCACAAAGCAGCGTAAACTCCTCTACAGTTACAGCTGTTACAAAGCACTGACACTGGAGACTCCTTCCATAAATGTTGCCTAAACATCTCTTTACTTTAAGAAAACTTCACCGCATCAACGATGTTTCAAATCGGTTTATTATCAGTGGAGCGTGTGCTGTACACGTCCCTGTGAATGAGCCGTTACTATAGAAACCATAGCGTGTTAGAACACATTTCATTGTGTTGATGTGCCCTAACACACACGTTAAGCTCAAAACAAATCAGGCTTTGATCAGTCCTGACATTTTACCCAGTTAATGCATAGTTTAGTGTTTTTGTGTGTAGGGATAATGATGATAATAGAAGTAATCATTCACGTACAGTGAAATTCCTGAAGACGTTTTCCCGTATACAGCGTGCCACGATATTCAGGTGGCGTTTCAACAACAGAACAGTGAAGACGTATAGTGAGTTAAATTTATTGTTTTATTTAACATTTTAGATGATTCTGAGTCAGTTCTTGAGTGCACGTGAGTGCTGAGGGTAATGACAGGGTTTATAAAAGTGTATGGTGATGTGAAATGATTTTAATGTCAGTGTTCTGTTGTCCTGTGATAAGGCTGTACAGGTGAACTAAAACCACAGTGAAGGGATTTAGACTGTGGCTCAGTGTGCCACGCCCGACTCTCTTCATTTGACTGTGTTTCAGCTCCAGCTCTCAAACAAACGACCGTTAAAGCAGAACCAGTCTCCAGTGGGCTTTATTTTCCTGTGTGTGTCTCACAGTGTCTGAGAACTGCATCATGATTGTACTTTAATAACAAATAAAGAATAATATGCTGCATTTTGAGCTCATTGACAGTGTGTGTGTGTGTGTGTGTGTGTGTGTGTGTGTGTGTGTGTGTGTGTGTGTGTGTGTTTAGGAGCAGATGGAACAGTACCGCACCGGTGTGGATTTGGAAGAGGGCTGGATTTTGGCGTGTAAACACTCGGAAGGAGGAACCCGACTGGTTCCCGTGGAGCATCCCGACTCCGTCAGCAGGCAGCAGCAGCTGTTCGGCTTCGACCACAAACCCTGTAACAGGTGTGTGTGTGTATGTATGTATGTATGTGTGTGTGTGTGTGTGTGTGTGTGTGTGTGTGTGTGTGTGTGTTTAGGATTACTGATGTGTATCGTGTTGTTAGGTGGGAGGAGGTGGTGGATGCAGAAAACTGTTTCCACCTCGGAGCGCGACCCAAAATCGCAGAGAGAGACGCCGCTGCAGTGCAGAAACTCAGGTGAGTTCAGACCAGGTGATCAAGGTGATCTAGTATACCTGTTTGTGCAGGTGTTAATGTGTGTGTTAATTTGTGTTTGTGTATATGTGTGTGTTAATGTGTGTGTGTGTGTTAATGTGTGTGTTAATTTGTGTTTGCGAGTGTTTGTGTATATGTGTGTGTTAATGTGTGTGTGTGTATACTGTGAGTTAATGTGTGTGTGTGTGTGCGTGTGTGTGTGTGTGTGTGTGTACAGGTACAGTCCTCCCACCTGGACGTTCGAGTGTGATGAGGATCTGGTGCATTATTTTTATGATCACGTTGGGAAAGAGGATGAGAACCTGGGCAGTGTGAAGCAGTGTGTGAACAACATCGACGTCTCCTCCTGCTCGGTACACACACACACACCAGGGTCAGGAATCAGCCTTACTATCGAGGGGCGAAGTTTGCCCTCTGGAGTTCATTTTCAGGGGCATTTATTATCCTTATGAGATCATATTCTTCACACAGCTTCACACACTTATCTCAAACTTCTCTATAACGACCACACATCTGTCTTAGATAAATGTTCTTAAAATGTGAGGTCACCGTCCCCGAGACAGAGCTGTGGACGCTCAGATACGAGCCCGTGACCTACAGGCCTACACGAGATCGTCAGCTGGCCGTTAGAGACTTTGCTGGCCGTTAGAGTCTCGCTGCCGAGCCGGGGCAGCTGCATACGTTATTCTAGGTTACGCTACGTTGTGTTCGGTTACGAGTGTGTGTGTGTGGGTGTGTGTAGAAAGTGTGAGAGTTTTAGTGCGTGTGTTTTTGTGAAGAAGGACCCGAGTGGAGGCACTGCGTGTCTGACTGACGGAGACACGGAGACGTACTGGGAGAGTGACGGCATGCAGGGACAGCACTGGATACGCTTACACATGAAGAGAGGGACCGTGGTCAGGTACACACACACACACACACACACACACACACACACACACACACAAAGTTAAACAATCTAATGCAGCGTTCAACTCGAGCATGTCACTAACCCCGTGTCAATGCTAACTAACCCCGTGTCAATGCTAACTAACCCCTACAGTATGGACATTATTATTAGCAGCGCTTACAGCACCACCTCATTCCCTGTGTTTGGGGGTGAACCGCTCTTTCAGCCTTTCTGACCTTGTTGTTATTTTCAGCAAGCTGATGTTGAGAGTGGATTCGACGGATGACACGTACATGCCCAAACGCGTGACCGTGTACGGAGGAGAAGGAGACAATCTGAAGAAATACAGCGACGTCGCCATCGAAGAGTGAGTTCCTCTCAGAATCAGCTCACGTTTCTAATAAGATTAAAGCCCAAAGAAACAAATAAAGCCACGGCATTACGGCACAAAGTCTGTGTGTTATAATTATTATAATAATAATCCGAAGAAGAAGACGTTGAGGAGGAGTTTACACTTCTTTGCTTTTTTTTGTGTTATTAACTTCGAGAGAGAAAAAAGAGAGGCTGTGACCACAGGAGCTAACTCCACAACATTAAATGTAACTATAAATGGATAAAAACTATGGCGAGTCTTTCTTTCATAAGTTTAAACAGGAATGTTATTGTATTTTAGGAATAAAACACTCGGGGGAGGTGCTGTTATGGGAAAATAATCAACTTCAGAGTCAGTATCTTCTGTTCATCACACCACTACGATACTGATTATATTCCTGTACCAGCGTGACACGCGCAGTGTTCATTACCTTCTCAAACAGCTGGGAACTGTACAGAGGAAATAAAGGTGTGGTGTCTCCGCCCCGGTGCTAGCGAGGTCGTGTGTGTGACCACCATCAGGTTTGTTTGTATATAAATGACGCCTGAGGGACGCGTCGGCGTGTGCCGTGTCCCGACGAGCCGAGGTGTTTATTTTTAAAGCAGGTTTATTTACAGGGAAAACTCCGGCTCAGGAGCTGCGACCAGGAACAAACAACTCCAAAACATCTGGATAATAATTCTGCTGCTCATCTGCATTAACGTTAAACTCCACTCAGCCTTTTTTTTTCACTTCGCATCACTTCCTGTGGCTGTAAATGACCGACTCATTCAGAGTGAACGATTTAAAGAAGCTTAGTGGCGTCGATGTGTAGAAACGAGACTCGGCTATAGAAACGGGTCTTGAGTAAATAAAAGACATTAAGAGAATTCAAAGTAAAGTAAACCTGCAGCTTTCAGCCATGGAGAGAATATCAGTGTTCATGTTTTTAGCTGGCATGTCATTTTATCAACCAATAAATCAATAAAACCATCAATAATCCTGATTATTCTTTATTCAGAGATGCTCATGTGCACGTCTGAGACAATAACAATAACCACTAGATGGTGTCTGAGCTGAACCGTCCCTGTCCAGCAGGTTTCCATGACGATCGTTAAACCTTTGAGGTTTTCCTTTCCTTTTTTAAAAATTTTGTGGGGTGCAATTTCACATTAAAGGGGTAAAAATAATACAGAAATACCTGCTGTATGTAACAGGGGTGTGTAGACTTTTATAATGAGTGTATCTGTAAGTGTGAGTTAGTCTCGTACGCGGATTTACTGTAGGAATGACTCAAATCTAGATGGTATCTTTTCATCGTGTGTGTGTGTGTGTGTGTGTGTGTGTGTGTGTGTGTGTGTGTGTGTGTGTGTGTGTGTGTGTGTTTACAGTAGTCTGATCGGTGAGGTGTGTGTGTTAGAGGACATGAGCACACACTTACCCATCATCGAGATCCGGATTGAGGAGTGTAGAGGTGAGTGACACAATAACACACACACAACATTTCACACAGCTCTGATGCAGTGGTGTTGTTATTGTTATTATTATTGTTGTTGTTATTATTGTAAATGCGATGGTGAGAGGTATGAGCTCACAGCGGTGTGTGTTGTGTCTCAGACGGTGGGATTGATGTGAGGATCCGAGGGCTGAAGATTAAATCCTCCTGTGAGAGAGATCTGGGTCTGAACGCTGACCTGTTCAAATCCCCCAACCTAGTGCGCTACCCACGACTGGAGGGCACTCCGCCTGACATCCTGTACCGCCGCACGCTCGTCATCCTGAGGTAGCACACACACACACACACACACATCCATTACATCCATTAAAACTCATAAACAAACGCACAAATAAATATTTATCAGTAAAGAGACTCGATAGAGCCTATGCATGCGTGCATACTTGTGTGCACGTGTGTGAGTGTGTGCGTGAGTGTGTGTGCACACGTGAGTGTGCTTGTGCGTGCGTGTGAACGTGCTTGTGTGTGTGTGTGTGTGTGTGTGTGTGTGTGTGTGTGTGTGTGTGTAAGTTCAGTTGAAGGTTATTTGTTTGTCATGTGGTGATTTGTGTGATGTTTCTGGACGTGTGTAGGTTTATCACTGTCCTGGACAGTCTGCTGCCTCACCTGGTACCTGCGTGGGACTACAGCCTCGGCACCTTTAGCCAGATTAAAGTGAGAGCCACATCCACTGTCAGTCACAATAATTATAATAATAATAATAATAATAATCCAGCTTTATTGTCACGCTTGAGTGGTACTTTTGCACAGCTCTACACTTGTTGGTATTTTCAGTGAGCTGTACTATACATAACTAAGTGCTGAGTTCGGTTAGCTACTGTCTAATTTGCATATCATGTATATTCATGGTTAGCTCTTGGCATATTTAATGAGATGTACGGTGGCAGGGTGGTGCGATGAAGCGGAGCGTAAACTCCTTAAACTTCTCCGTAAACTTCTGTCCTGAAGAAAAAACTACCAGCTTTACTGTTACAAAGCACTGACACTGGAGACTCCTTCCCTACATGTTACATAAACAATGATATCAACATTTTCTTCATTGATTTATTATCAGTGGAGCGTCCGCTGTGCACGTCTCTGTGAATGAGCCGTTACTATAGAAACCATAACGTATTAGAGCGAGCGCATGCATTATATATAAACCTGCACTAAATTAATCAAAACCTTCTGACCAATCAAAATCCAGAACTCAGCAGCATACTGTTTGTTTATATATATATATATATATATATATATATATATATATATATATATATATATATATATATATATATATATATATATATATATATAAAAAGACGATTTATTATCCTACATAGCTTATTTTACACACTTAAGGAAATTCGAGGCATTAATTCACCATCAGTAATAATAATTTTAAGTGATGCAGAAAGTAATATTAATATTCTTGATCTTTATTATTAATTCTACTTCCTGTAGAATATAAAGCAGTTCCTGTTGCTGTCGAAGCGTCGCTCAGCTCTCATTATTCAGTGTCTGAAGGACTCTGAGTCGAGTAAACCCAGCTTCATGCCCCGCCTCTACATCAACCGCCGCCAAGCCATGGAGCACCGCGACAACCCCAGCCTCGACCCCAGCTGCAAACACACCGTCTTTAGTCAGGTACCACACACACACACACACACACACACACACACACACACACGATCCATATAAATCCTAATTTCTTTCTATTTCTGATTTAAGATTTTTAATATGACTCTGAATCTGATTCTTAATTTGAAACTGACTCTCTCTAACTTGATTCATGAATTTGATTCAGAATCAAAATTTTATTCTTAATTTGATTCACTTTCTGATTATGAATCACATTCTTAACGAAGTCATAATTTCAATCTGATTTGAGTCTCTCTGGTTCTATTTCTGTTTTTGATTCTCAGTCTTATTTTCATTCGAGCATGAATTTGATTCAGAATCAGATTTTGAGTCTTAATGGGATTCTGAATCGGTCTCGTGTTTGATTCATTGATGTCACATTAAGCACTGATATATTAACTTGCTAAGAGTTTGTGTTGTGTTGCGTGTGTCAGGTGTATGAGGGTTTGAAGCCATCGGATAAATATGAGAAAACTCTGGATTACAGGTATGATGTGAAATTATTTTACATTGTGTGACAGAATACACTCGGGTCTAATCCTCACTGCTCTCAGTGTTGGTGTTTAATAACACACTCGCCTGTGGTGTAAAACCGTGTGATGTAGATTATTATGAACTTATCGTGTAGATGGCCTGTGCGTCATGATCAGTGGTGGGAATGTAAATTCATCGCCGAGGGCATCATCGATCAAGGTAACGTCACACCACAGCTGATCAAACTCATTATCACAGAGATATCTAACCTAATGTAGCCGGACTCCTTACTGTACTGCTAACGCAATACGTGTTGCAGATACACACGGATATACCATGTGTGTGTGTGTGTGTGTGTGTGTGTGTGTGTGTGTGTGTGTGTGTGTGTAGGTGGTGGTTTCCGGGACAGTCTGGCCGACATGTCTGAGGAGCTCTGTCCCAGTTCATCTGAGTGTTTAATTCCACTGCCGTTCTTCACCAGAACCTCGAACCAGGTATTCATTACGTTTACACCGCACCGCTGTTAAATCCTGGACTCTGATTGGTCGTCAGGTGGTGATGAGTTCTCTATAACAGCGGCCCTGACAGTAGCGCAGGTTTATATTAATGCTCTAATGCGTTATGGTTTCTATAGTAACGGCTCGTTCACAGGGACGTGTACAGCGCACGCTCCACTGATAATAGACTGATTATAAACGTGTAATTGTCGATGTGGTGAAGTTTTCTGTAATGAGAAATGTGTTTGTGTGACATTCATGGAAGGAGTCTCCAGTGTCAGGTAAAGCTGTAACATCTTCAGAACGGAGGAATTTACGCTTCTTTGTGGATTCTCAGTAATGTTTTGTCTTATTAATGTGAAGAGAGAGAATAGAGAGAGGGAATAGAGAGAGAATAGAGAGAGAGAATAGAGAGAGGGAATTGAGAGAGAATAGAGAGAGGGAATTGAGAGGGAATAGAGAGAGGGAATAGAGAGAGAATAGAGAGAGGGAATAAAGAGAGAATAGAGAGAGGGAATAAAGAGAGAATAGAGAGAGGGAATAAAGAGAGGGAATAGAGAGAGAATAGAGAGAGGGATGGTGAGGGAACGAGTGTTTATAGCTGCTATAATGTGAGTGAGAACAGGAACTCACTGAAGTTCCACATTATGAAATGTAACTATAACGAGATAAAAGTATACCATGCAGTGTAAGTGTTGATAAATGGCTGCTGTAAAAGAGGAAATGTTGTGGGGTAAAGTTACGTTACTGCTCCTGTATCTTATTAATGCTGATGATGATTATTACTCCATATATATAATGTGTGTGTGTGTGTGTGTGTGTGTGTGTGTATGTGTGTGTATGTGTGTGTGTGTGTGCGTGTGTGTGTGCGTTAGGGCGCGGGAGAGGCGAGAGATTTTTATGTGCCGAATCCGTCGTGTAGAGATTTCCAGAAGTTTGAGTGGATTGGGCAGCTGATGGGGGCGGCACTTCGGGGGAAAGACTTCCTGGTGAGCGAGACGTTATTTTCACGTGGGAATAATAAACTTATCTCTCATCAGTGTTCAGAGTTTTCTGATCTTATAATAAAACAAAACCTCGTCTCTCTGAGGATTCAGCTTCATCACATGCCTTCAGCTTTAATACAGAGATAATAAATAAAGTGTGTGTGTGTGTGTGTGTGTGTTCAGGTGCTGGCGCTGCCCGGTCTGGTGTGGAAGCAGCTCATCGGAGAAAGCATCAGCTGGAGTGAGGATTTTCCTGCAGTCGACTCCGTACTGGTCAGAAACACTGCAGCGTTATACACTTACACACCCACATCAACACCGCGATCATCACCCGCTTCATCCCAATACACCACTTACACACCCACATCATTAACACCGCGATCATCACTCACCCGCTTCATCCCAATACACCACTTACACACCCACATCAACACCGCGATCATCACTCGCTTCATCCCAATACACCACTTACACACCCACATCATCAACACCGCGATCATCACCCGCTTCATCCCAATACACCACTTACACACCCACATCATCAACACCGCGATCATCACCCGCTTCATCCCAATACACCACTTACACACCCACATCATTAACACCGCGATCATCACCCGCTTCATCCCAATACACCACTTACACACCCACATCAACACCGCGATCATCACCCGCTTCATCCCAATACACCACTTACACACCCACATCATCAACACCGCGATCATCACTCGCTTCATCCCAATACACCACTTACACACCCACATCATCAACACCGCGATCATCACCCGCTTCATCCCAATACAGCACTTACACACCCACATCAACACCGCGATCATCACCCGCTTCATCCCAATACAGCACTTACACACCCACATCATTAACACCGTGATCATTACTCACCCGCTTCATCCCAATACACCACTTACACACCCACATCAACACCGCGATCATCACCCGCTTCATCCCAATACACCACTTACACACCCACATCAACACCGCGATCATCACCCGCTTCATCCCAATACACCACTTACACACCCACATCATTAACACCGTGATCATTACTCACCCGCTTCATCCCAATACACCACTTACACACCCACATCATTAACACCGCGATCATCACCCGCTTCATCCCAATACACCACTTACACACCCACATCATTAACACCGCGATCATCACCCGCTTCATCCTAATACACCACTTACACACCCACATCATCAACACCGCGATCATCACCCGCTTCATCCCAATACACCACTTACACACCCACATCAACACCGCGATCATCACCCGCTTCATCCCAATACACCACTTACACACCCACATCATCAACACCGCGATCATCACCCGCTTCATCCCAATACACCACTTACACACCCACATCATTAACACCGCGATCATCACCCGCTTCATCCCAATACACCACTTACACACCCACATCAACACCGCGATCATCACCCGCTTCATCCCAATACACCACTTACACACCCACATCAACACCGCGATCATCACCCGCTTCATCCCAATACACCACTTACACACCCACATCAACACCGCGATCATCACCCGCTTCATCCCAATACACCACTTACACACCCACATCATCAACACCGCGATCATCACCCGCTTCATCCCAATACACCACTTACACACCCACATCAACACCGCGATCATCACCCGCTTCATCCCAACTCACTTCATGTCTGTTAGTGTGTTACACGTCCTTTCCAAATTACACTCCAGCAACGGAACATTTTCACTCTGACACACACAAAGCCATCAGATCTTTATCTGTTGTTCACGTAAAGAAAGAGGAGGAGAGAACTTCTTCATCCTGTGTACATGAGCCCTCAGAAGCCTCTGATTGGTTAGGGTTGTATTGACACGTGAGACAGGAAAGGCGTTGCTCTCAGTCAGACTGTGTGTGTGTGTGTGTGTGTGTGTGTGTGTGTGTGTGTGTGTGTGTGTGTAGGTGAAGCTGTTAGATGCCATGGAGCACATGGACAAAGCCACGTTTGAGTTTAAGTTTGGTCAGGAGTTGGTGTACAGCACGCCGCTGAGCGACGGCCGCCTCGTGGAGCTCATTCCTGGAGGAAGCTCAGTAGTCGTCCACTATGAAGAGCGCATGGAGTTCATCCGTCTGGTGCAGAAAGCCCGGCTGGAGGAGAGCCGCGAACAGGTACAACACACATCTGATCTCACCTGTTAACTGCTGTACACGTCTAAATACAGACAGGACGGGCAGCTGTTCACACCTATACACAATCAGGAGCCACCTGGCCATACACACCACGAACATACCACCCTACAGCAGGGCATACACACCTGTACACACACCAGAACACCCAAAAGAAACCTGGGCACACCGGAATACAGGTGGGCGTGTCTGTGTACACACCTAGGGGAACCTGTGTACATCAGAGTGCAGCCTGCTATTCCTATATTCACACCTGGAAACACCTGGACACTTACTGCGCATACCTGAAGAAACACGTGAAGGGCAGGCATGAATATGTTAGCACATCTGGACTGTACACCTGGACTGTACATATTTATTAATTATCATGTTTTGGAAGTGAAAATGATGTTTTATGATTTCTTGTTTATGTATCGTATTACGTTATAAATATTAATATTAATAATAATAATAATATCATTGCAGATAGCTGCCTTGCAGGCAGGTCTAATGAAGGTGGTTCCTCAGGCTGTATTGGATCTTCTGACATGGCAGGAAGTGGAGAAGAAAGTGTGTGGAGATCCAGAAATCACTGTGGAGGCTCTCAAACGCCTGAGTGAGTCACAGATTTACAAAAAATAAATATATATATAATTTAAAAAATCACTGCTTCAATTATTCAAAATATAATATCTTATTATAAAGATTTTTTAAAAATCAGTGAGCTGTTTTTATTTCTCACTGTCACGGTGTTTGGAATAATGTCGTGTTCGCTCTCTCTCAGCTCGTTATGAGGATTTGGAACAGAATGATGTCAGAGTGCTGCACCTGTGGGAGGCGCTGACCAACTTCACCAACGGTCAGTAAATGACTCGCTCCTCAACCAAGTACACACCCTGCATGACCCTCACTCTCACTGTGCTGTCAGACACCGAGCATCAGCACTGCTGCAACAACAGTAACCTCAGGTTAAACCTTACAGGAGCGTTAGAACAAGCGTCGGACGAGGGTCGGACGAGGGTTAGACGAGGGTCGGACGAGGGTCGGACGAGGGTTAGACGAGGGTCGGACGAGGGTCGGACGAGGGTTAGACGAGGGTCGGACGAGGGTTAGACGAGGGTTAGCTAGGAGCTAGGTGAGTGTTAGAGCAATGTTAGATGAGGGTTAGATGAACATTAGAGCATTAGACGAATGTTAGATGTGCGTTACAGAAAGGTTTTCATCAGATGTCTAACACAGAGCACTGTAGACTTTAAGAGCAGTGATTACTGATCCCGTAAAAGCGTAACTTGTGGATCATGTTTATTTGTCAGAGGATCGCAGCAGATTCCTGAGATTTGTGACGGGCCGAAGTCGTCTTCCTGCACCCATCTACGTCTTCCCTGATAAACAAGGGTAAAACAGCAGTGTGTGTGAGTGTGTGTGAGTGTGTGTGAGTGTGTGTGAGTGTGTGTGAGTGTGTGTGAGTGTGTGTGAGTGTGTGTGAGTGTGTGTGAGTGTGTATGAGTGTGTGTGTGTGAGTGTGTGTGTGAGTGTGTGTGAGTGTGTATGAGTGTGTATGAGTGTGTATGAGTGTGTATGAGTGTGTGTGAGTGTGTGTGAGTGTGTGTGAGTGTGTGTGTGTGAGTGTGTGTGAGTGTGTGTGTGTGAGTGTGTGTGTGTGAGTGTGTGTGAGTGTGTGTGAGTGTGAGTGTGAGTGTGTGTGTGAGTGTGTGTGTGAGTGTGTGTGTGTGTGTGTGTGTGTGTGTGTGTGTGTGTGTGTGTGTGTGTGTGTGTGTGTGTGTGTGAGTGTGTGTGAGTGTGTGTGAGTGTGTGTGAGTGTGTGTGAGTGTGAGTGTGTGTGTGAGTGTGTGTGTGAGTGTGTGTGAGAGTGTGTGTGAGAGTGTGTGTGAGAGTGTGTGTGAGAGTGTGTGTGAGAGTGTGTGTGAGAGTGTGTGTGAGAGTGTGTGTGAGAGTGTGTGTGAGAGTGTGTGAGTGCGCGTGTGAGTGCGCGTGTGAGTGCGCGTGTGAGTGCGCGTGTGAGTGCGCGTGTGAGTGCGCGTGTGAGTGCGCGTGTGAGTGCGCGTGTGAGTGCGCGTGTGAGTGCGCGTGTGAGAGCGCGTGTGAGAGCGCGTGTGAGAGCGCGTGTGAGAGCGCGTGTGAGAGCGCGTGTGAGAGCGCGTGTGAGACTTTGTGTCCTTTTCTGCAGGTCTGAAAGCGCAGACGCTCTGCCGCAGTCCTCGACTTGTTCCAGCACGCTGTATTTACCCAAATACACAAGGTGACGTTTCTACCTGTATCTCTATCATGCGCTTTACTGCCCCATTTATGCTTTAGATCTAATTCAAAGGTTTGTGAGTTATTTCCTTAAACATTGTGGTGTGTGTGTGTGTGTGTGTGTGTGTGTGTGTGTGTGTGTGTGTGTGTTTTGCGCAGTGCTAAGGTATGTGAGGAGAAACTTCGCTACGCTGCATATAACTGTGTGGCCATCGACACAGACATGAGTCCATGGGAAGAGTGAAAGATACACACCACATTTTTACATTTCTGCATCAGATCTCCACAATCACATCTGTACACATCTGTACACACCTGTCCGATCACAATATAAACAGCTGTACAAAATAAACACATTAAAAATGTTCTGCGGTTTAATCTGCAGTGACGCACGACCTCCAGTGTCCTGTTTCTTTCCTTTCAAATGTGCTTTTTCATTCTGAGTAAATCCATCAATAATGTCTGAATAGAAGTGCAGTGTGTGTGCGTGTGTGTGTGTGTGTGTGAGAGAGAGAGAGAGAGAGAGAGAGATAGATGGGCTACATGCTAGGCTAAAGGCTAAGCCTAAGAGAACAATACTTCCGAGCCTTCTCAGTTTTAGACCAAAGTCTGATCTCTACAAAAAAAACTGGGGGAACTCCATCTCGGGCTATCCATACGGAGAGAAACGAGAATGATGTGTTTTAATTTTACTGAAACGTCTCAGCTCTTCAAATGGGAGAAGTCTTCAGTGATGGCCTGGTCTGTTGGAGCTTTTTTGAATGTACAGACTGCGCTCTCACATCGACCTTGAGGTGAATGCCTCAGCCGTTACTGGCTTCATTAGCGAAGGTGTTAACGGTGTCATGACTGAATTTAAGGATAAGGACTTGACCCAACCAGAAACCATGCATGAACAGTGAAGATGCCTGAGATACAGCAGTTAAAAGTGGGAATAGAGATCATTCAGAAGTCTGCCAAGAACATCACTTCATCTCTCCTGGTCCACGCGACACGTGGAAAAGGCCTACAAACACTCGCAGGTTATAAAAGCAAAGCAGCTGCTGGAAGTGCGCACACAGGAGCACAGTGACGAGCGCACTGCTCAGCTGTGTCACAGCCTGGTCACTCAGAGCATCAGAATAGTTCTGTCTACCATAAAAGTCATATAGTCAGGTCCATAAATATTTGGACACTGACAGAGTTCTTGTTGTTTTAGCTTTCTGCTGCAGTTTCCTGGAGATGAAATGTGCCCCTCCTTTTTTTTCAAGGGACCAAAAGTATGGGACAAACTAATCATCATTAATGACATTGTCATCGTTAGTACTTGTTTGCAAATCCTATATTTACACCACAGTATAACCACATGATGTTTGGAATCCATACATCTCCAGAGGCCAGGGTTCTGCAGCTGTCTTCACTTCCTGCTTGTTCTTGTGGGGTTTTAGCTTCAGTTTTCACTTCACCTGTGGAGCTCCTTCAGTTCTCTCAGACCAGGGAACCAGGACAAGCATGACGTAGCTGGACCATGTGAGATCACGGTCATGGAGTTATGAGAACGCTCCAGTTTTAGAAGTTTAGAAGAAAAACACCCTGGAAGCCCGAACAAATGGGAATAGAACAAAAGTTGGACTCAAAAATTGCAGAATGTAATGCAGCTATACAGTAAGGGTGCACAGGGTTCAGGGGCGTGGCCAACAGCCACCTCAGCTCAGCTGGTTAGCACTGATGGAGGATGGAGGTGTTGGCATGAAGGTTTTAGATCTGTTTGAGGAGATTACAGATGAGGAGGTGAGAGAGCACAAGGACTAATATTACACTGAACTGGTCGTACGGTCAGAGCGGTGAATTGTGGGTAATGTGGTAAACGCGAGTGGAAACAGACCGACATCAAATGTTTAATAAATAAACGTAAATGTTTTATTTCATTGTCAAATAAATGTTGGACGTCACTAAATGTCACACAGTCGTTATAATAAATATTAAATCCGCAGGTTCCTGCATGAAATCCTGAAAAACAGCACAAACGCAGATTTCTGAGCTTTTGAAGTGTCGTTAATTCTTAAAAACAAAAACTCCCAGAATGTGACTGTACGTGTGTGTGTGTGTGTGTGTGTGTGTGTGTGTGTGTGTGTGTGTGTGTGAGACTGTGACTGTGCGTGTGTGTGTGTGTGTGTGTGTGTGTGTGTGTCTGTGTATGAGACTGTGTGTGTGTGTGTGTGTGTGTGTGTGTGTGTGTGTGTCTGTGTATGAGACTGTGTGTGTGTGTGTGTGTGTGTGTGTGTGTCTGTGTATGAGACTGTGTGTGTGTGTGTGTGTGTGTGTGTGTATGAGACTGTGTGTGTGTGTGTGTGTGTGTCTGTGTATGAGACTGTGTGTGTCTGTGTGTCTGTGTGTGTGTGTGTGTGTGTGTGTGTGTGAGACTGTGTGTGTGTGTGTGTGTGTGTGTGTGTCTGTGTATGAGACTGTGTGTGTGTGTGTGTGTGTGTGTGTGTGTGTGTATGAGACTGTGTGTGTGTGTGTGTGTGTGTGTCTGTGTATGAGACTGTGTGTGTCTGTGTGTCTGTGTGTGTGTGTGTGTGTGTGTGTGTGTGTGTGTGAGACTGTGACTGTGTGTGTGTGTGTGTGTGAGTCTGTGACTCTGTGTGTGTGTGTGTGTGTGTGTGTGTGTGTGTGTGTGTGTGTGTGTGTGTGTGAGACTGTGACTGTGTGTGTGTGTGTGTGTGAGTCTGTGACTCTGTGTGTGTGTGTGTGTGTGTGTGTGTGTGAGACTGTGACTCTGTGTGTGTGTGTGTGTGTGTGTGTGTGTGTGTGAGACTGTGACTGTGCGTGTGTGTGTGTGTGTGTGTGTGTGTGTGTGTGAGACTGTGACTGTGTGTGTGTGTGTGTGTGAGTCTGTGACTCTGTGTGTGTGTGTGTGTGTGTGTGTGTGTGAGACTGTGACTCTGTGTGTGTGTGTGTGTGTGTGTGTGTGTGTGTGTGTGAGACTGTGACTGTGCGTGTGTGTGTGTGTGTGTGTGTGTGTGTGTGTGAGACTGTGACTGTGTGTGTGTGTGTGTGTGAGTCTGTGTGTGTGTGTGTGTGTGTGTGAGACTGTAACTGTGTGTGCGTGTAAATGCATAAGAAATGTAACTAATGTAATGAATGACTTGATGAGATTATTTATTTCAGTTCCGCACACACACACACACACACACACACACGCGTACTGAAAGTTTAGTGAAAGTCATTTGATAGTCACGGCGTTAACTAAAGATATAAGAAATATTTAAATCCATAAATTAAGACAAAAACGAGGAAATGCTTCAGTATAAGTCCAGTGTTTTTCTGGAGTTTTGTGGGCGTCACCAAATGCAAATGAGCTGTGCTGTGTATGTGCCTGGTAACACCGTGCGATTGGCATTCATAAACATAAACATAAACATAAACATACGCATGCGAGTGTGAAGAACTTCAGCATTTCTGAAACGTTTATAAACCCAGCAGATTTTATTTGTTCAGTTTGTTTGTTTTATGCAAACATTTACACACAACTTTTACACCAAAAAGAGTGATAAATGAGGCCTGTTGTTTTATTGATTATTTGTTTGTCTTCTTGATGTCTTTCTCATCCGCTATAAGCAGTGATGATGTTGGTGGGTTCTGTACAGCGATGTTGATGATCAACCGGTTCTACTGTGGCACACGGAACACCAGCTTGTTCCTCAGGGTGATCTTTTGCACAGGCATCTGTTTGGCAGGGTTCTGGTTGTGTTGACCCGTTTTCTCACTGATGTCCTTGTTGACCCTGAGAAGGATCGTATAGATGTCTTCACCCCTGGGAAACAGAGCGCAACAGCAGACATAAAGAACACTTTATGAGCATTAGCACTAGCACTACACTGCAGGCTTTAGCAGCAGAGTCTGTGTTCACAGGACCACATTATCCCATTTTTTCAGCACTGTGTGATTACGTGACATGAACAACACACTCGTCGGAATTCATGTGGCTTTTTCCCCCAAAAGGTTTTTACGCACACGTCACTGTCACGATCGTGACAAACAACGACAGAAGACAGACACAGCAGTGACTACATTCATCGGAAGGAGAGGAAATTGGTGATTTATTGAATATTTCAGCACAAGAAATCGATGTGGGGCGTGTCAGGGGACTGGAGCGTTCACTTTAAAAACAGATACGGATTATTTGTGGGTACAAAGGTTAACCATCAGAACAGAAAGATCTGATACCAGAACTATCGTTCCGATGGGTTTGATTTAGGTTTCGTTTCTACACTGTACTAAAGATTATTACTTTACTCAGCATTACATTGTTTATACTTACGTTGGACAGTGCTTCGTCAAGTGCTCACACAAAGACTGGATGAACCAGGAACCTGAATCGCTCCTAAACGAGTAGTACCCTTTAACAGTCGATCTTGCCACGAGGAAATCGGCCTCAGCTGGGATGGTGATCTGCACAGAATCGGTCTCTAATTCTTCTTCTTTCACTTTTTCCTCTCCTGCTTTTCCTTCCTTGTAGCCATCAGACTGGACTTTAACCATTGGATGGTTCTGCTTTCCACGGCAGGCCTGGATGAAGAACACTTTGGGCTTATTGATCAGACTCGGGCAGAGCATTCCATTAAATATGTCATAGATTTCAGCTCCTTTGATATTGCCTCCATCCGTCCCAATCACCCCATCAGCGGAGCCATGGCTGAGGATGCAGCACACGAAGCAGTCGCCATCATGCTGGTTTCTGCTCTGTGTCTTCAGGATGGTCTTCATCTGTTCTGCGGTTTGGTTCCTGTGCACCACCACAGTGAAACCCAGCCATGTAAATACCTTTTCAAGAGACTCTGATAGATAAACAGAAGAAAAGAATGAAACATTTGTTCTGTCTTATATTAAACGGTCATTCTTGAGTTTTCTCCAGTAAACAAATAATCTACTGTATAAATGGAAAGTCTACATTTCCTTCTATAACCCTGTGTTCACACTGAAACAGCTGATGACCTTTCACTAGCAGCATCAATGAACCTGAGATTTTCACAATTCTGTGCAAAGTAGGCGTGACACTGTGAAGAAATGACAAATCCAAATGATTTTCTGGAATGATTCCTCTGACCGGTGCTATGGTGCGTGTGTACTGATGTTTCTTCAGCGTATACCTGCAGCTGGTTCCCGCAAAAATGCACAAAAAGACTTATCAGCATAGTTTTATCTTATCCTGTCATATACAACCTCTCATGACCTGTGTATGGGGGCAATGTGCAGAAAATAAAGATTAGTAGGAAGAAGCAGAGATTGCTGGTGAGTGTACGTAGCTAGTACAGTTAGCTCGCTTTGCTAATTTAATTGGTGATCAAAGCTGCGCACGGGCATAAATTAATTAATTAGCGAAATCAGAACTAAGAAATGTTGGACAGGCCACGCCTACAAGTAACAACAGTAGAGATCACTCGTCAAGTCAAGTGGTTTTATTGTCATTTCAACCATATACTACTGGTACAGTACACAGGGAGAGGAAACAACGTTCCTCCAGGACCACGGTGCTACATAAAACATCACACACTACAGACTACGTGTAGTCAGTAGCGTGTAGTCAGTAGTGTGTAGTCTGACTACACTCTACTGACTTCATGCTACTGACTACACGCCACTGACTGCACGTTACTGACTACTGACTACACTCTACTGACTACACGCTACTGACTACACTCTACTGACTACACGCTACTGACTACACTCTACTGACTACACGCTACTGACTACACTCTACTGACTACACGCTACTGACTACACGCTACTGACTACACGCTACTGACTACACTCTACTGACTACACGCTACTGACTACACTCTACTGACTACACGCTACTGACTACACGCTACTGACTACACGCTACTGACTACACTCTACAGACTACACGCTACTGACTACACGCTACTGACTACACTCTACTGACTACACGCTACTGACTACACTCTACTGACTACACTATACTGACTACACTCTACTGACTACACGCTACTGACTACACTCTACTGACTACACTATACTGACTACACTCTACTGACTACACTCTACTGACTACACTCTACTGACTACACGCTACTGACTACACGCTACTGACTACACTCTACTGACTACACTCTACTGACTACACGCTACTGACTACACTCTACTGACTACACGCTACTGACTACACGCTACTGACTACACTCTACTGACTACACGCTACTGACTACACGCTACTGACTACACTCTACTGACTACACTCTACTGACTACACGCTACTGACTACACGCTACTGACTACACTCTACTGACTACACTCTACTGACTACACGCTACTGACTACACTCTACTGACTACACGCTACTGACTACACGCTACTGACTACACGCTACTGACTACACTATACTGACTACACTCTACTGACTACACGCTACTGACTACACGCTACTGACTACACACCTACACAGACTTTGTTTGTAAAGACTTTTTACAAATTGGAGACAGAAATAAACACAGCTTGCTCTGACTCTTCAAGGCCATTTCAGGACTTTTCCCTCCCTGCCAGCAGAGGTCGTGCTCACAGGAATTCTATCACATTCTCTGGCACAAACAAGTCATGGAAATGAATGTGAAGCCTTCCCTATAGCAATGATAGAGTATTAGATTGAGTATAGAGTTCTAAGTTCTAAGTCGTTGTTCTATTGTTTGTATGTGTCTCAACTCTTGCTATTCTTTTGGGGTTTTTTTCTTTTGAACTATCCTTTGTTTAAATTTTTTTCACAGTGAAAAGCATGTACTGACGTACTGAGCACTGTACCGTGCATCTCACCCTTTCATTCTGTGATGGATGGAAAAGATCAATGAAAAAATGGATTGAATTTGTCTGTAAGAATGTATTAAAAGGAAAAATAAAAGGACAATGGATCCAGAGAGTATTTGCAGTAGTTCAGTAATAAATGTAGAGGAAATAAACTCTGCACTGCGTTCCAATAAATTTCAGCTCTGTGAGAAAAGCGAATGTTTCTGAAGCAATTTCACATTTATTACTGACGTACACAAGATACAAATATAATAAAACTACACACCTTCATCCTTATCAGATCCATGTCGGTACTGATCAGGTTGACCAAACTCCATATTGTTGATGATCAGACAGACACCACGAGGTTTACTGGACATTTTATATTCACCAATCTGGAAGACATTTTAATGAATGAAACATGACGTCTCTGTACGTAATTTTACCCAGCATTACGAAAGTACACATTTCTGTTAACATCCTAAATCAGGGAGTCAGGCTGCAGTTCCGGAGGGAATTCATCAAACTGGACTCTGAATATTCAGGACTGGAGATGAACACAGCATGAACTAATTCTCTGTATTATAATCACCTCAGTGGGCTTGGCTGGACCTTCTGTAAAGAGAAAAACACAAAACAGACTCGTCACCAACTATCTCTAAAACACAGATAAAACAATATGTTTCATGCACAATTACTTTGATCATGTGATGTTTGATCAGGGGTGAAGAGCTTCGTCAGCTGAGGGAAATTCTCCTGAAGCTCTTTTTTCTCCAACAGCTTCAGAAATTTCTGACAGGTCTCATCACCCCTGTTCATCACAGTATCCAGAAGGTTAATGATGATCTTCTCCTGTGTGTGATTGGGCTGGTTAAGATTGTTGTAGTGTCGCCCGGTGATGATGCTGTCGCTCTGGACGTGCTGTAAAACGACGCTGGCATCAGTGGACAGAGTGTCGATGAGAAAGACCTTGTTCTTACGCACAGTCTCCATGACTATAAGACAAAAAATTAGAATAACATAGCATGATATGAATTTCTAATCCACAGGATTGTCAGGGAAATAAAGCAGCAGCTAGAGTCAGGTCTTATTGAGATAATAATATAATTGAGATAATAATAATAATAATAATAATAATAATAATAATAATACTCTTTTTTATAACACACTTTTTTCAATAATCCACAAACATTACAAATGTTAACACAGAGTTAAAATCCTAAACATGAACAAAGGAGACAAATAAAACAGAAGACAAGGTGCAGGCTGTTTGTTGGTACCTGGAATAGTGAAGGCTACAGCAGGGGGAAGAGCTTTCTCTTATAGAGCCCCACAGTTATGGAACAGTCTTCCAATTAGTGTTCGGGACTCAGACACAGTCTCAGTGTTTAAGTCCAGGATTAAAACGTATTTGTTTACTCAAGCTTACCATTAGTAGACTTTCTGTTACACAAAGTACACAGTCTTACTTAATAATCTCTCCCTCTCTTTACCTCCCTCTCCCTCTCTCCTTTTGTCGAGCCACACATGATTTTATGGAGATGCCAGTGATCCTGATCCTTTCTGCTCTCCAGACCTGCCTGATCCATCCTGATGCCCTACCTCTGGATGGAGCTCTCATCAACTCCAATTCCAGATGGACACACTCACTGTGGTTGCTGGGACTACGGTTGCTGCGATGGCTTTAGGACTGCAGTTACCACGTACAGTTTTACACTCAGGTCTCCTTTAGTGAACAGTGGACTAGTTCAACAAACAGACTTCATATAAAACCATAATGAACTTCCCTTTACTCTCATGCTATCCGGTGTCACCCAGATGAGGACGGTTCCCTTCTGAGTCCGCTTCCTCTCAAGGTTTCTTCCTCATATTGTCTCAGGGAGTTTTTCCTCACCACCGTCACCACCGTCTCGCTCAATAGGGATAAATTCACACACTTAAAATCTCCATCCTGTGTTTATATGCTTCTGTAAAGCTGCTTTCAGACAATGTCCATTATAAAAAGTGCTGTACAAATAAAATTTATTTGAATTGGAGGAAAACAGTAAATAATAAACTTAATCCAACATGAACTAAGTCACAGAAATATTGAAAGCTTGGGAGAAGAGGTGGGTTTTAAGATGGGATTTAAAAAAGGAATTTAAATCCCATAATACACCATGGATTGTCTGATAGTTAGAGGGAAATTGTGGAAAAGGCTCGATCACCATGTCATGTCAATGCCTTAATCAGCTCCCAGAATGCATCGCAGCCTACAAACATGGCTGCCATGGACTACATATTCCAAGCCACATGCTCCCTGCCGCACACTCTCCTCCATCCTGTAGCGTTGTTTTTCAGAGAAGCTTTTTCCCCACTGAGAGAAACCATGACATCACGAACAGGGAGCTACTAGCTGTTAAGATGGCCCTGGAGGAATGGCTTCACTGGCTGGAGGGGGCGACGAATCTACTCAATTTAAACAGACCACAAAACCTGTGAATATCTAAAGTACAGAACAACTCAATTCAAGACAAGCATGAAGGGCACGTTTCTTCACACGGTTCGCCTTCTCAGTGACGCAGGTCAAAAAACACTAAACTCTATCTCAGGTGTTTATCTGCCGCTGCCCCACAGCACCCAGTGATCAGGAAATAGCTCAAGCCTTTCAAAAAAAAAGTGCCAAACTCATTAAAACCCTGCAGGACAAACTGATCACTTGAGTACACACTGCTTCCGCTCCCACCATCTCATCGATCATGGTCCCACCTGGACGTGAGAATTCCTCAATGACCTCCCAGTCTTACAGGGCAACACCGTCACCATAGTAACCACACACTGTTTCTCCAACCTTCTAACCATCTGCCTTCAAGACAGCAGAAACTATATTTAACCATATGATTAGGTACTCAGGCATTCCTGAGGATATAGTGAGCGACATGAGAGCTCAGTCCACATCCAGAGTGTGGAGCAATTTCATGGAGAAATGGGAATGTTAGTCTCACGTCTGGTTATCATCCTCAATGCACCCCAGTCCGGTGTGTACTCGGCTACCAGCCCCATTTCCATAGGATTTCCCTAGGAGCTCCATGGACTCCTAACCCCAACAAACAATACGTAGGAGTCTTGTATTTTATTATCTTGTTTTTTGCATTTTCACAGGTCTTGCTAAACAGGAAAATCTACCTGGCAGAGAGTGGGGGTGTGGGGGGGTAATTGTACACTCTGATTCGAAAATGAGTAAAACCAAATAATTACACACTATATTGTAATTGATTTGTCCTCAGAGATTAATCCTACACCATCCTTATAAATCTCTGGATTATTAATTCATAAGAAACATATCAAATAAATACACAAAACCAGGAAATGTTTCATTGAAATCTATTTTAAAAAACATCACAGGTTATGATTATATTATATATTATTAAATGATATATATTTACTTTACTCTAACCAGTTGACGTTTATCTGGAGAGGTTCCTTACCTTTAGTGTGGTACTAAACTCGCTGTCTCACTACCAAATATGAAGAAATGTTAGTGCTTTCACTTTAGAGTCAGAAAGAGGAAATGGAGGCGTGTTTTTGTCTTCTGCTCATAAGGAAAGTGCTCTAGGTTTACATTTAACACTTCAGGAGACGTTCAGCACTCTGGTAGGTGATTACACATCTAGATGGTTGTAAGGTGCTTTGGGGACATTGTTGTAAATTATTAATGAATTCTGCTGTTTGTTCTGATCAGTGGATCGAAATTCCAAAACTACTGATATACAATATAAAAATGAGTACTGTTGAATTCTTTAGAGTTTGAGTCATTTATAAGAACATGTATTCCCTGCTGAGGCTAATTAATTGCAGTAAGTTTTAAACAGTGGGTTATTAACTGACCTGCAGTTTCAGTTTGTTAAACACACACCAAGAACATTTGCTCTCGATAATAAAAACCT
The DNA here is from genome assembly GCF_001660625.3 of Ictalurus punctatus. Classification (NCBI taxonomy): domain Eukaryota; kingdom Metazoa; phylum Chordata; class Actinopteri; order Siluriformes; family Ictaluridae; genus Ictalurus; species Ictalurus punctatus. The sequence goes on from NC_030432.2 coordinate 25,952,581, forward strand.
TTTGTTAGCAGGTTATAAGGTGGACGTGTGATCTGGGTGGGGTTCATACGACAGAATGAAAAACGAGTTTTGAGTTTCAGTCTCATTCTGAATGACACATTTCCTGTTGACAAGAACTCACTAAAACCTGTTTTTTTTTGTGGTTCCTGATAAGTGTAATGTGTTTCTGTTTCTCTGAAATTGTAGCTTAATGTTTCATAATGCCTTATCTAATCTTGTACAGTGATAGGTGTACAGTGACAGGTGTGTACAGTGATAGGTGTACAGTGACAGGTGTGTACAGTGATAGGTGTGCAGTGACAGGTGTGTGCAGTGACAGGTGTGTACAGTGACAGGTGTGTACAGTGATAGGTGTGCAGTGACAGGTGTGTGCAGTGACAGGTGTGTACAGTGATAGGTGTGCAGTGACAGGTGTGTGCAGTGACAGGTGTGTGCAGTGATAGGTGTACAGTGACAGGTGTGTGCAGTGACAGGTGTGGGAGTGGTTTTAATCTTTTATGCAAATCACTGAGATTTTTTTAATCAAAATGAAAAGGAAAATGTCACGTATCGTGACGTAACGGAGATAAGGTAGGATACAATCGCAGTAGAACAGGTTTATTTAAGAGAGAGACAGGCAGACAAATCCAAAATGTGATCCACAAACATAATCCAGTAACATGCAAAGTTCAGGCGATCGGCAAACAGGCATAAAGGGGCGAGGCAGGGATCAAGGTCGCGGTCACGGAAATACAGGGTCGAGGAACAAAACAAGAAACATGAACTATAGCGCGGGACTGGGGCGGAGAAACCAGCCTGAACTAAACTAACTCACATGACACATGACACATGACACATGACACATGACACATGACACATGACACATGACACATGACTATGGTTCTCTATCGTGAGAACTCTAAACTAAGTGACTAACTCATTCAAACTACTCTAATATTCCGCGCCGTGTGCTGGGAGGCGCGCGGTATATACACATACATAATCAGCTTCGTAATGGCTGACGGCTGAGGGCAATTCGGACACACGTGACACAATAGCCAATGACAGAACGGGGAGGAGACATAACAAAACATAACAAATGCACGTGTCCAAATGTCACGAATGTCAACAACGAAAAAGCAGGTGCTCGCGCACCATGCACAGCAGCGTGCATTCACATGCTCTTCAGCACGCTGCTTAAAGCTGAAGTCGTGACAGAAAAGAGCATTATTATTATTACTATTATTATTATTATTATTATTATTACTATTATTATTATTATTACTATTATTATTATTATTATTACTATTATTATTATTATTATTATTATTATTACTATTATTATTATTATTACTATTATTATTATTATTATTACTATTATTATTATTATTATTATTACTATTATTATTATTATTACTATTATTATTATTATTATTATTATTATTACTATTATTATTATTACTATTATTATTATTATTATTATTATTACTATTATTATTATTATTACTATTATTATTATTATTATTATTATTATTATTACTATTATTATTATTATTATTATTACTATTATTATTACTATTATTATTACTATTATTATTATTATTACTATTATTATTATTATTATTATTATTATTATTACTATTACTATTACTATTATTACTATTACTATTACACCCAAAACACACAGCGACACCCAGGGTCAGGGGTTCGATTCCCACCGTGGCCCTGTGTGTGTGGAGTTTGCATGTTCTTCCCGTGCTGCGGGGGTTTCCTCCAGGTACTCCGGTTTCCTCCCCCAGTCCAAAGACATGCATGACATGCATGACATGCAAAGGCTGATTGGCATGTCCAAAGTGTCCGGTGTGTGAATGTGTGTGTGATTGTGTGCCCTGCGTGATTGGCACCCTGTCCAGGGTGTATCCCGCCTTGTGCCCGATGCTTCCTGGGATAGGCTCCAGGTTTCCCTGTGACCCTGAAAAGGATAAAGCGGTATAGAAGATGGATGGATGGATGGATGGATGGACAGATGGGATGCCCTTGGAAGAAAGTCAAATCTCCTGACCCGGTTGGTAATTGGGTGATGGTAAGAGTTTGATGGCAGTCAGCCATGGTGGTGAGCGAAACAGGGTGGAGTAGACATCCCTCCAAATCTGGAAATGACAGATGTGACCACGATGTTGTTCTCTTGGACGGGAAACAGGGGAGCAGATAACCCAGAGAACACTCAAATGGAGACATACCAGTGGCTTGGCTGGTCAGGGAATTGGGGGGGGCACTCTATCCAGGCAAGCTGAGTGCACCAGGATGAGTGCACTCAGTGCACTCATGAGGGGCTCTTGGCAGTGACACACTGAAGCGCTTCTTCCAGATCCTGGTTTGTCTGCTCCTCCTGACCTCCAGACTCCTGATTAGTCTGAGGGTGGAAACCAGAGGACAGTCTTACAGAGGCACCGAGAGCATGTCAGAAAAACTTCCATACCTTTGAGATGAACTGCGGTCCATGGTCAGAGATGATGTCCAGTGGAATTCCATGCAGGCGGAAAACATGATTAACAGCAGATGGGTCAGCAGTCTCATGCGCTGTGGGAAGTTTGGGGAGAGCCACAAACTGCAGTGCTTTGGAGAACCGGTCCACGATAGTGAGGATGGTGGTGTTACCTTGAGAAGGAGTCAGTCCAGTAGCGAAGTTAAGTGCGATGTGTGACCAGAGGGTGACTGGAAACAGGAGAGGGCAAAGCAGGCCTGCAGGTGGGCAGTGAGAGGCTTTCCCACGGGCGCACACCTTACCATGCAGGAAGGAGGGAAGATAGTATCAGGGTTTGAGAGGGCCTCTTCAGAGGCAAATTGACGGGTGAGGGCATCGGCCTTGACATTCTAGGAGCCGGGGCAGTACTTGATGGTGAAGTTGAACCGGCCGAAGAATAACGCCCAGCTGCTTGGTGGTTTGGATGTTCAAGCACTTCAACTTGTACAGAATACAGCAGTGAGAGCATAAAAACATACCTGTACTAGAAAACCTGATCATATTCAGAGCGCTAAACCCCACCCAATCTAACACACACAAATGTTCTTGAATGAACTCCAAAACTATTTTTTTTCTAGATATACTGTCATATTGTTGTCCATAACAAGGGAAAGGAACAAAAAGCTCTTAAACATCAAATTTGATTTGACCTGGTAAGTTGAATCTCATAGTCCTTGCTGTCATAACCACCTTTCCTGTTATTTATCATTTATAGCAGCCACCAAATAATATGCTTTATGGTAAATATATGCTATAAACTGGCACATTAAGGCACTAGTATTACATTATTGGATCTTAAGGACACTGCTATACCTTTCAGACTAGATATACACCTTTCCTCAGACAGTCTCCATTCTTAAACCTCAAGGCAAAGCTTCACTGGAATGTTCAGATGTTCTTATTTTGTCTTATAGTCATGGAGACTGTGCGTAAGAACAAGGTCTTTCTCATCGACACTCTGTCCACTGATGCCAGCGTCGTTTTACAGCACGTCCAGAGTGACAGCATCATCACCAGGCGTGACTACAACAATCTTAACCAGCCCAATCACACACAGGAGAAGATCATCATTAACCTTCTGGATACTGTGATGAACAGGGGTGATGAGACCTGTCAGAAATTTCTGAAGCTGTTGGAGAAAAAAGAGCTTCAGGAGAATTTCCCTCAGCTGAAGAAGCTCTTCACCCCTGATCAAACATCAGCAGAGAGAGAGAGTATGACCCTTCTACCTAGACAGCACAGACAATCAACTTCAACCTTAAGAGCTACTCTAGAAATTAGACTGTTTTTTTAATCTTCAACTTGTTGCAGCAGTGTGTGACAAGTATTTTCTTTTCTTTTTTTCATTTTCAGGAGGTCCAGACATGCCACATGTGAAAAAACAGAGCAAAGGTGATTAAAATACAGAGAATTCATTCATGCTTTATCTAACTCCAGTCCTGTATGGTCAGTGTCCAGATTGCTGAATTCCCTGCTCTAAAACACCTGATTAAACACCTGAATAATGATCAGGTTAAGAAGGTGTGTGTGCAGGAGAATCTCCACTCTGTCAGGTCTTTCATAATGCTGGTGAAAAGCACATATTAAAATCTTATAATGATAATGGTAGTGTTCGGGTCAGTGAGTACAAAATACAGTGGTGTGGTAAAGTATTTGCCCCCACCCTGATTTCTTCTGTTTTTGTGTGTATCTCATACTAAATTATTTCAGAAATTAAAACAAATCTAAGATAAAACAAAGGCAACCTGAGTAAACACAAAATACAGTTTTTAAATAATGATGAAAATGTATTTGCCCCTGTGGTTACTAATTCCCCAAATCTATGAAACTGTATTGATAACGGAGTTCAGCTGGACGAGACACAACCAGGTCTGATTACTGCAAACCCTGTTCAATCACTCCTACACTTAAATAGAACTTTCTCAGCAGCATGAAGTTGGTTAAAAGGTCTTACTTAATAACACACTACACCAAAGCTGAAAGAAATTCCAGAAATGATGATGAAGGTGGTGATTGAAATACATCAGTCTGGGAAGGATTACCAAGATCTTTCAAAGCCTCTGGAACTCCAAAGAACCACAGCGAGAGCCGTTACCTCCCAATGGAAAAACCCAGCACAGTAGTGAACCTTCCCAGAAGTGTCCGACCTTCCAAACTTCCTCCAACAGCACAGCGACGACTCATCCAGGAAGTCACAAAAGAGCCAAGGAGAACATCGAAGGACCTACAGACCTCTCTCACATCAATAAAGGTCACTGTTCATGACTCCACTATCAGAAAGACACTGGGGGAAAACGGCTCCATGGAAGAGTGGCGAGGTGAAAACCACTGCTAACCCAGAAGAACATTACGACTCGACTGAATTTCACCAAAACACACCTTGATGATCCTCAAACCTTTTGGGAGAATGTTCTGTGGACTGATGAGGTGAAAGTGGAACTGTTTGGAAGACAGGAGTCCCGTTACATCTGGCGTAAACCAAACAGAATTACACAAAAATATCATCATACCTACGGTCAAGCATGGTGGAGGAACTGTGATGGTGTGGGGATGCTCTGCTGCTTCAGGGCCTGGGCAATGTGCAGTAATTGAGGGAAACATGAATTCTGCTCTCTAGCAGAAAATCCTAACGGAGAATGTCCGGTCTTCAGTCCGTAAGGTGAAACTCAAGTGGAACTGGATTCTGTAGCAAGACAACAATCCAAAGCACAGGAGTGAATCCTAGTCCTAGGAGAACATGGAAGTCTGATCTCCAGTTATCAGAAGTGTTTGGTTGCCGTTATTGCTGGGGGCAGTTAGTTTTTCACATGGGTGATAGGTGTTGGATAACTTTTTTTTTCTTCAGTAAAATAAAGAAATGAATTGTATAGTGTGTTTACTCAGGTCACCTATGTTTTATCCTATGTTTTTGTGTTTCGTTTGAAGATGTAAAACTATTTATTATGAGATATACACAAAACCAGAATAAAACAGTATACATCAGTAATAAATCAGAATACTGTTTCAGAGCGCTGTAGTCTGATAAACATTGTGTCTGATCATTAACAAATATGTAATTTGATTCTGTAAAGTGACAGGAACCTGAAATGGCTGAGCGTGTTATTTTCTCCATTTCAGGTGCTGAGTTTGTGGATAGACACAGAGATACGCTCATACAGAGAATTTCTTCAGTAATGGAGATAGCAGATCGTCTCCTAACCAAGAACATGATTAGTACTGAAATGTACAGTACAGTCAGTGCAGCAGCTACGCCGCAGCACAAAATGAGGACCTTGTACGGATTTCTCAACTCCGGAGCTGTGAAAGAAGAAGTTTATCAAATCCTGAGGGAGAAGCAACCTTATTTAATGAAGGATCTAGAGGGTTAAAGGAAAATTTCACACACTCTGAAATGGGAATTCTATTTTTGTTCATTTTGTGGATGATTTCAACAGAATTATACAGAATATAACTGACCATTTTTATGATCGAAGTATCTAAATATACAAAACCATTACTATTTTTGTATACTGTTTTAAAATTTGGGAACATTCTGGATTTTTAGCAGTAAATAAATCTATATTGTTGTATCTAGTTGAATATTTACAATTAATGACGAATGTAAGAATTTTATTGATAATTATCATAACCTTTTAGTTTAGTTTATTAACCTTTTAGTCCTGGTTTCACTTTCTTTGTACTGTTATGAAGTTTTGATACGTCAGGGTTAACAACAACAGATCTAGCTCTAATTATGAAGAAATTTTCAGTTATATATTCCAAGTTATACGTTCATGCTTGAGCAAGATAGAATAATTTTGTTACCGTATAATCAGGGTTCCTATTTTTTATTTTCTAGAATTATTAGAACCTCTATATATTTAACTACATCTCTTTTTTCCCAAGTGGATCTGAAAGGTGGAGGGTTACTCAACACTGAGGTTTGGTTTTTAATTACATTTTGAAATCTTTGCTTCATGTTCCGGTCTTCATCGTGCACCTACTGTAGATGGGTGAACTTATTTTGGGGGAATGTGGGTGTTGGAGGGATTAATATGCTTAGTGAGAGTCATCTCTATAAATTAGAAGGCTGTACATGACCATGCATGGCACAGGTTGCTGAAGGAGGATTGTACATGTGTTGAGAAGTTTGAACTGAAGTGGTAATATCTTGTCTGTGTGCATGAAGCTTCATTAAACTCATATAAGCCATGTACAGTACTCCAAGTTTTGTGTCTCTTTACCTGCAGCTCTTTTCTGGAGATCTCATCTTCAGGCGGAACAAAAGAGTACAATCTACCCGTTTTCATTACCAGTTTAATTTTTACAGCAAAACTGTATATATTAATAGAGGAAAGAAAAATATATTTTAAGAAATTAGGTGGAAAATAATGTTTCATTTCCATCTTTGTTTCTTTAGTTCGTTCTCTGTGGCACTAATGCTTCCAGTCTTCATCTGAGAAATCATCTGAGAGAAGAACACACTGCAATTTATTTTATATATATATATATATATATATATATATATATATATATATATATATATATATATATATATATATATATATTATTATATAAATATATATATATATTTCCAAATTACATTTTTAACATACAGTCCCTTACATAATATAGAGATCATCAGCTGTCACCAGAACATATTTCAAATGATTATTTTGTTTTACAGAGATAATTGATGTTAAGAGATAAGTTGATGCTAATAAAAAAAAAACCTCATTACTATTTTATGTATTTTTTGGCCATAATTCTTTGTCTTATTGCTATCCCTGCAAATACTCAGAAAATATTTTTAAACCATTAAGTCCATTGCTACTGCCTTACTCCTTGCAGTGCTGAAAATACGTTTATCACTACTGAGATTGATCTATTTCTGAAGATACAGTATCTCACAAAAGTGAGTGCACCCCTCACATTTGTGTAAATATTTGATGATATCTTTTCATGTGACACACTGAAGAAATGACACTGTGCTACAGTGTAAAGTAGTGAGTGTACAGCTTGTGTAACAGTGTAAATTTGCTGTCCATCAAAATAACTCAACACTCAGACATTAATGTCTAAACCGCTGGAAACAAAAGGGAGTACCCCACAGGGTATGACGCCACTCAGGAGACTGACTCACCAGACTGTAAAATAAGTAACTTGACTAAAAAACTACATTTATATTATTTATTCATGTAGCAGAATCTTTCATCCAAAGCGACTTACAAATGAGGAAACACAAGCAAAGTGATATATGAAGCGGAGAACAGTACGAGTAGTGCTACTGTACAAGATCTTTCATTGATTTCTAGAGAAGTAAAGTGCGCAGAGTCGAGGTGTAAGTGCCAGAGGTGTTTTTTTTGTTTTTGTTTTTATTTATTTTTTTCAGGATAATGTGGGGTTTGCATTTTAGGGGTTGGTTAGGTGTTGACGGAAGAGGTGGGTCTTTAGCTGTTATTTGAAGATGGTGAGAGATTCTGTGGTCCGGATTGAGGTTGGAATTTCATTCCAGCACTGAGGAACAGTTAGTGTGAAGGTTCTGGAAAGGGACCTTGAGCCACGCTGAGTGGGAACTACTAAACGTCGCTCGCTAATCGATCTCAGATTGCGTGAGGGAACGTAGGCCTTCAGGAGAGAGTTGAGGTAGGGGGCGCTGTTCCAGACAAGGTCTTGTAGGTGAGCATCAAGGCCTTGACTCTGCTTCTCTACAACTCAATTATAAACCTTGTACAGTAGCACTACTCGTATTGTTCTCTGCTTGATATATCGCTTTGCTTGTGTTTCCTCATTTGTAAGTCGCTTTGGATAAAGTCATCTACTAAATGAATAAATGAATAAATATAACTGAATAACAGAAGTATAGTTTGCTTTAACTTTCAATGAATAACGAAAGTAAACATGACCAGCTGCAAAGTCTCAGTTCAGTACCGCACTTTCACACAGCCGGTTATACAGTTTATAATCTGTATTTATATTTACTCTTACCTTTACCTGCTCACCTGAAACACATGCAGGTTGGATTTTAATCCGAATCACGTCTCCACGCGCCACCTGCTGCATGAGATCGGATTCGCCTTGGTGACGTCAGAGCTCAGTTCTGATTGGCTGGATGGTCCTGTCGGTTATTTGTCCGATATTAAAAACACTGAATATGTTTTGTTTGTTTGTTTGTTTGTTTGTTTGTTTAATTGTGATTATTCAAACTTTTTGGGGGTTCAGTTCTACAATTGTTTGAAGCCTATAAATTATAAGTTGTTCAAAATCGGTGTATTTAAGAAAGACTATACTTTCTATCACTTTCTGATTTACAATTTATAACTGCGACATATTCGTGATAACTCCTCCATCATATCAACACTTTAATGATTAAGAGGACATCTACTCCTGATTTAAAGTAAGAAAGCTATTACACTGTAACAGAACTGATATATGATTAGGATGATTGGGATATAATAGTGTAATATCATCTGACCTCCTATATAATTACTCCCCTTTACTTTCAGAACTAATAAGAAGCGATGTTAACTTTGTTCATGTTTATTATGTATGACTTTTTGTCACAATTTGATACGCATTTATATAATATAATATAATATAGTATAATGTAATATAATATAATACAATATAATATAATGTAATATAGTATAATATAATGTAATATATTATACTATATATTACAGCTGTGGCAGGGGGCAGCTGTGGATCAGTTGGTAGAGCGGGTTGTCCACTAATCGTAGGGTTGGTGGTTCGATTCCGGGCCCACATGCCGAAGTGTCCTTGGGCGAGACACTGAACCCCAAGTTGCTCCCGATGGCAAGTTAGCGCCTTGCACAGCAGCTCTGCTACCACTGGTGTGTGAATGGGTGAATGAGACACAGTGTAAAGCGCTTTGCGCTATATAAGTGCGCCATTTACCATTTAATATAATATATAATGTAATACAATATAATATAGTATAATATAATATAATACAATGCAATATAATATAATATAGTATAATGTAATATAGTATAATATAATATAAAATAATATGACGAGTAACATTAAAAGCTTTTCCCAATGTTTATTGCAAGTAGGTGCCACAAAAGTGGATAATTCTCCTACATACTTTTTATTTGGTCATGACAGCACAGGACAGCAGAACAGAACGGGTACTGTTCTCTTCTCGCAGAATCTCGCGATAAGTGGGTGCTTGAAACATACCCATGATCCTTTGCGGTTCCTCTTTCTAGCCGGCGCCTGAGAATGGGTATGTGTTTTCATCATGTCCTGCTCAGAGGAATCCGAGCTCATCTGCCTGATTAAACTTTATGTTTTGTTTCAATATTATATTTAGATGATTTAGTAGACACACCGCGACGGTTCCGAGCCTGTATTACGTGTTTGCGTGTGGTTATTTAGTTATTTTTTAATGAGATGAGTTTGGAGAGCCGAATGGTGACATGTCTCAAGATGGCGGCGCTCTTTGGGTACACACTGCTGTGAACATTACTGACTAGACTGTTTATTCGAGGTTTTATATGTATTTTTTTAGCGTGAGTGCATTAATTGAAAGAAATTCCGCGCAGTATATGTGTTTGTGAGGTTAAAAGTTTCATTGTTGGAGAACATGTACTTAAATAAAGGCCTGGTGCTAATTAGCCGATTAGCTTCGTGAGGCGCTGAAGAGTCTGGATCACGCTGCACTGTGTTAAATAACTTTATACTTATATCTTTACTTCAGCTGTCTTTAACTTGTGTACATCACTTTTGGATGTTTTGGGTCGAGTTCTGTAATCCTGTATTATAAAATAATGAGTTTGTAAAAGCTTCAGCATGCTAGCGAGCTAATCTCTTCATACAGCGTGTCATTATTACAGTGCGGTTATTTTATATTAATATTTTTACTGATAAACTCCTGACTTCTCACTGGGCTGTAATATCTCCACTGTTAGTGTGTGTGTGTGTGTGTGCGCGCGCGCGCGGTACAGAACAGGAAAGTAGTTTTTAATTCATGCAGACCATTGAGAATGTCACTGTACTGTTCAGTGAAGTTATTTGCAATATTTAATAGAATTACTCCACAGCACTCGGGTGTGTATGATGAGTTTATTGCGGAGTCTGAGTAAACCCTGCTGAGACTCACCTTGGAGAACTGAACACCCGAGTGTGTGTGTGATGAAGGCTTTAGTCTGCACCATGCCAAGATTCGAGCACTAACTGTTATACCTTCTTATTTTTAAAATAAAGGTATCTCAAGGGACAACTGGCACAAACGCCGTAAGACCGGTGGCAAACGCAAACCCGTCCACAAGAAGAGGAAGTATGAGCTCGGACGGCCTCCATCAAACACAAAGGTACAGCACACACACACTCACACACGGCATTCTCGTTCCCAACGTACTTCTGAGTAGAATCTGATTTATAACATTAGTTTTAATGGAACTAAAAATCTTTCGTTTTGTGAACACTACGGTTCCTCTTGTACTGTAGTTAAAGTAAATACTTAAAGTAAATGAGAGAATGTGTACCTTGTATTATTCTCTTATCGGTTTAATTTAAGTTTAAACCATTTAATAAAATGTAGAAACCTCAGCTGGAGTTTAACAATGTTCAGAATTGTATTAATGATATAATCTTTAAACAGGCGTCTCGTAGTGTCGTCTCTAATGGGAGATCGCGTTTTTGTTTCCATGGTTATCATATTGTATTATTGTGTCTGGTGCGTCGTCATGGTGATCAGTACAGTGTCCGTGTGAGTGATGTAAACACGTCCTTAGGTCGGTCTGTATTTGACCGTTTTGGTCAAAACGTTTGGACTGTCCAATGTTAGGATTCGTCATAGTTACACTGACACATGGACACGCTGATGACGACGACGCGGGTGTGGTTTGTGTAACAGTGTTGTTTGTTTATTTATTTATTTATTTATTTTAAAAAACATTTTTGTTCCAGCTCGGCCCAAAGCGCATCCACACGGTGAGGGTCCGCGGTGGGAATAAAAAATACCGTGCACTCCGGCTCGACGTGGGCAACTTCTCTTGGGGCTCAGAGTGTAAGTGTGTGTGTTTACGCTTTACAGCGGTTTAAAATAAATAGTTCAGATTATTCCTGCAGGTCTTTTCAATGATGAAAACTTGTCCAGTTCTGCTACTGAGTGCATGTGAGTGACACTTATGTTCCAACGCTGAGAAAAAGACCTGCAGATATCAAATATTATGACTCCGGGACGTCAGTCTCGCTTCTTTATGTGGGGGAAGAAAACACTATCAATAGATCAATAACGCAACAAAATCTGCATAGGTGCAGTGAAAAGTTTACCTGTGTTCTTTTGGACAGAGACGCAGTTACAGCATTGGCCCTGGGTTTATTACTCTTCTGCCCTTGGTGGAGTCACAGAATAGCTCTAGCATTCCATGAGGCGATTTTAATTTAAAACACAATTCACATTAATCTAAAACTGTATTCATCCTGATTTCTGTTGAAGCTTCCAGACAGGGTTTTTTTTTCTATTTATTTTCCTGAATCCAACAAGAATTTTGGAAACATTTGTTGTTGGACTTGTTTTTAAAATTCTTTTAAATATCAAAATGTAGTTAATTTCTCTGTACCATAATTTTAATGATGCTAGCACAGAATCCAATGCAACAAGACATCATGATGGTGATTTTTATTGTAGAGTTGCTTTTCTTAAAAGTAAAGCCTGTCGTGTGTAAATGGGTTAAATTAATCGTGTGTGGTGTTTTGGTGCTTGCAGGCTGCACCCGTAAGACCAGGATCATCGATGTGGTGTACAACGCCTCTAATAACGAGCTGGTCAGGACCAAAACCCTGGTGAAGAACTGTGTGATCCTGGTGGACAGCGCCCCCTTCAGGCAGTGGTATGAGTCTCACTATGCCCTGCCTCTGGGACGCAAGAAGGGCGCCAAACTGGTACGTTTTTGTCAATCACCCAGAAAAACCTACACAGCCTTTTATTCTGTATGACATCGTGTTGGGGTAGTTAGAATACTTTAGTGTTTGTCAACATTTAGCATTCAGGTTTATTTGAATATTAATTAGGTGTACAGTTAACCTGAACACCAGAACAAGCACAGTTTCCCTTCAGGAGCTGTTCTGTTCCTGGTTAGTGTTGAAGTGACTTTTTATTACTTTAGTGCAGTGATCACTGGTCAAACTGGGAAATGGTGTTGTGCAAGATTTGTGAGCGATACCGCCCCCCTAGTGACAGAACACATTAAATAACCTGTATTAAGTCTTGGGTGTTATCAAGCATGTGTTTAAAGACTTTATTCAGCTGAATCATGGATTAAACTGACTTTTACGTGAACATGCGCACAGTAGCCGCCGCGTATAAATAATGTTCTCAAAAATAAACAGTTTTAGTAATAAAGTTTGTTTTTGGGATTAAATTAAGGTTGTAAAGGAGTGTTAAATGGTCTTTCTGTGATGAGATTGTTGTCCAGTTCTGCTCCTGAGTGACTCTGATGCAGTCGAACACTCTGAGAAAGACTTGCGGTCATATCAGATCTCAAGTAGGATTCGGTGGAAAGCCTCCTAGATATCTGCTTTTCAACTTAGGATCTTCTTTAGAAGAGCTCAGCAAGTACAGGAGCATAAAGATCAATGTAAACCAATGCGGTTATTCAAGTCATTTATAACTGATTTCCCCAGTGTGTGTAATGCATTATTAGACGACATGAGCATGTCCAGTTACGTCCTGCTTTCTTCTGCAGACCCCTGAGGAGGAGGACATCCTGAACAAGAAGAGGTCGAAGAAGGTGCAGAAGAAGTTTGACAAGCGCAGAAAGAACAGTAAGATCAGTCCTCTGTTGGATGAGCAGTTCCAGCAGGGCAAGCTGCTCGGTGAGTCTCGCGTCAATCCCACATGTTCACGCTTTATTTCCCATAATTCAGCACTCATGATGATGTATCCAGTTCTGCGACTGATACCACAGTGATGAACTCTTACCGCTTTCTGATTCCTACAAACCTTCATGAAGAACACTACACACACTGCTTCTGTACAGAGCTGTAATCAGCAGCGTCTCTTTTTCTGTTTTGTATGTTTTCCCAGCATGCATTTCTTCCAGACCGGGACAGTGTGGTAGAGCTGATGGCTATGTTCTGGAGGGAAAAGAACTGGAGTTCTACCTGAGGAAGATCAAGGCCAAGAAAGGCAAATAAATGTACAGCTCTGTTTGATACGATCGCCATTAAAAGGAAAACCCCCCACAATCCTGTTTACGCCTCTTTATTTAAAATGTTCCCCGTGTTGAAGTTTAACTGGCATGTGTTGGGCTTTGTGTTGCTCATTAAGCTCAGGAAATTAAACACAACACAATTTATTACAGTCTGGGGACTTGTGGATGAACTTTCTGTGTAAAGGTTCTGTACTGGTCAGATTGATCCCTGTAAACTCAACCCTTCCCTAGTGTAGGAGCTCCATGTGAACCTCTGCATACACTCCTATGAGTTCTCACCAGAAGAGCATAGCACAAGTGCAGGTGAAACCACTGACACAAAAAATATAGTCTGACTGCCCCCCCCCCCCCCCCCCCCATAGACAATTAGTTTTTTAATTGGGTTTTTGGATTAAAACTCACAATGTCCGATTGCTGTGGAGTTTGATTTTCCACCTGTACCTGGCTCCTCCCCCTGACTGCAGTGGACAGTAGAGTGTATGGAGGTGTGAGAAAGTTATGCAGCTTCATGCAGTGTTGCTATAACTGGTTATAACCTCCGATATTAATGTGAAGAGCTCGGGTGCTGTAATGACTCCTGTTTTACTGCAGTGAGCCTCTACAGTGCTCGTGTACACGTCATCTTTTACTCTAATAAACACATTGACTCTTCTTAATGTCTTAATCAGCAGGGGGTTTTATTATTATTATTATTATTTACACTCATTTCTTTTTCTACAAGGATGCCGCACAGTGCTGCGTTACTCCTTCAGCCGCTAATAAAGAAATACCATTGATCCTCATTAAACACCCGTATTTATGTTTTCAGCACATGCACACACTACTGATCCTCGCTTCTGTAATAGTAATAAATAACTATTAAATCCTCCAACACCTGGAAGTTATTTCAGTTTTTGATCTTCACCCTGATCACATCTTCACCGTGTGCTTGAAAAGAACTCAATACCACTTGTGTGTACTGCACAGCTTTTATTTATTATGTTTATTAAGCATTCGTAATGTTTATTAGGTGTAAAATAGATTTTGACAGTTTTATTTCTACATATAAAGAATATATTTATAATGAAATCCTGGATTATGGCAGTGGAGATGTTCCTGTATCTGCAGTCATACCGTTTTATTAGTTAGTCCTTTTATATTATGCCATTAACATTATCCACTTCTCTTAGATTTTATTTTGTATTTTTACTTCTTTGTTGCTGGAATTGTGCAGCAAGTTATTATACTTGTTCCCCTTCCCCCCCTGTGTAAAATGTGACGTGAAAATAAATAAACTGAACAATTAGTAATGATTTTATTTTCAGTAACCCCGGTTTCTGATCCTAAACCCTGAACACTAAAGGGTGGTGTCCTGGACAGAGTTCAGATTAAACTACAAACACACCTGTATTTAGTTTTTTACGGAGCCCCCTAGTGTCAAGTAAGAAAAAAAGACGCCGTGTGTATTCCGTACCCGCGCACCGCGTTAAAGTTCGCTGTACATTCGAGCTTCTCTCTTCTATTTCTCAAGAAATAAACACACAAAAAGGGCATAATGTGTATTGAGTGGACATAGAACCAATACAACTCAATATATTTTTACATTTTCTCCTGGGAAACGCAGGTCATCAGCGCCTTATCGTAATGGAGTCAGTAAGGGAGCGTCTAAAAAGTGCATGACCTGGGCAACTGTATAAGGTTTTTATTCAATTCAATTTTATTTGTATATGGCACAATAAGATTATATGTGTGATATAAATGTATATCATTAATAATACATATGCTATAAAACATTCTTTATCCATACTGTATCCTAACACTGCAATAAGTTAGATATCCTGTTAAGTAGATGACTATACACTTAGTATAATCTTATACAGTTGCCCAGGTCATGCACTTCTTAAACGGCCCCTTACTGACTCCATTACTATAAGGCGCTGATGACCTGCGTCTCCCAGAGATTGGCTTCCGCTTCCGGGCTTTAACGGGAGAAGATAAAATATATATTGGGTTGTATTGGTTCTATGTCCACGCAATACACATTATTAAGACAATTCACATTATGTCCTTTCTGTGTGATTATTTCTTGAGAAATAGAAGAGAGAAGCTCGAATGTACAGCGAATGTCCAATATAAACCCAACTTTAACACGCTGCGCGCGGTTTAC
>NC_030432.2:25975894-25995894 GCF_001660625.3 Ictalurus punctatus
CGTCATCCTCTACTAATAAACACCGTCATCATCCACTAATAAACACCGTCATCCTCTACTAATAAACACCGTCATCATCCACTAATAAACACCGTCATCATCCACTAATAAACACCGTCATCATCCACTAATAAACACCGTCATCCTCCACTAATAAACACCGTCATCATCCACTAATAAACACCGTCATCATCCACTAATAAACACCGTCATCATCCACTAATAAACACCGTCATCATCCACTAATAAACACCGTCATCATCCACTAATAAACACCGTCATCATCCACTAATAAACACCGTCATCATCCACTAATAAACACCGTCATCCTCCACTAATAAACACCGTCATCATCCACTAATAAACACCGTCATCATCCACTAATAAACACCGTCATCCTCCACTAATAAACACCGTCATCCTCCACTAATAAACACCGTCATCATCCACTAATAAACACCGTCATCATCCACTAATAAACACCGTCATCCTCTACTAATAAACACCGTCATCATCCACTAATAAACACCGTCATCATCCACTAATAAACACCGTCATCCTCTACTAATAAACACCGTCATCATCCACTAATAAACACCGTCATCCTCCACTAATAAACACCGTCATCATCCACTAATAAACACCGTCATCCTCCACTAATAAACACCGTCATCATCTACTAATAAACACCGTCATCCTCTACTAATAAACACCGTCATCCTCCACTAATAAACACCGTCATCATCCACTAATAAACACCGTCATCATCCACTAATAAACACCGTCATCATCCACTAATAAACACCGTCATCCTCTACTAATAAACACCGTCATCATCCACTAATAAACACCGTCATCCTCCACTAATAAACACCGTCATCCTCCACTAATAAACACCGTCATCCTCTACTAATAAACACCGTCATCATCCACTAATAAACACCGTCATCCTCTACTAATAAACACCGTCATCCTCTACTAATAAACACCGTCATCATCTACTAATAAACACCGTCATCCTCTACTAATAAACACCGTCATCATCTACTAATAAACACCGTCATCCTCCACTAATAAACACCGTCATCATCCACTAATAAACACCGTCATCATCCACTAATAAACACCGTCATCCTCTACTAATAAACACCGTCATCATCTACTAATAAACACCGTCATCATCCACTAATAAACACCGTCATCATCCACTAATAAACACCGTCATCCTCTACTAATAAACACCGTCATCATCTACTAATAAACACCGTCATCCTCTACTAATAAACACCGTCATCATCTACTAATAAACACCGTCATCATCTACTAATAAACACCGTCATCCTCTACTAATAAACACCGTCATCATCTACTAATAAACACCGTCATCATCCACTAATAAACACCGTCATCATCCACTAATAAACACCGTCATCATCCACTAATAAACACCGTCATCATCCACTAATAAACACCGTCATCATCCACTAATAAACACCGTCATCCTCTACTAATAAACACCGTCATCCTCTACTAATAAACACCGTCATCATCCACTAATAAACACCGTCATCCTCCACTAATAAACACCGTCATCCTCCACTAATAAACACCGTCATCATCTACTAATAAACACCGTCATCCTCTACTAATAAACACCGTCATCATCTACTAATAAACACCGTCATCCTCCACTAATAAACACCGTCATCCTCCACTAATAAACACCGTCATCATCCACTAATAAACACCGTCATCCTCTACTAATAAACACCGTCATCATCCACTAATAAACACCGTCATCATCCACTAATAAACACCGTCATCATCCACTAATAAACACCGTCATCCTCCACTAATAAACACCGTCATCCTCCACTAATAAACACCGTCATCCTCCACTAATAAACACCGTCATCATCCACTAATAAACACCGTCATCCTCCACTAATAAACACCGTCATCCTCCACTAATAAACACCGTCATCCTCCACTAATAAACACCGTCATCCTCCACTAATAAACACCGTCATCATCCACTAATAAACACCGTCATCATCCACTAATAAACACCGTCATCATCCACTAATAAACACCGTCATCCTCTACTAATAAACACCGTCATCATCCACTAATAAACACCGTCATCCTCCACTAATAAACACCGTCATCCTCCACTAATAAACACCGTCATCCTCCACTAATAAACACCGTCATCCTCTACTAATAAACACCGTCATCATCTACTAATAAACACCGTCATCCTCTACTAATAAACACCGTCATCATCTACTAATAAACACCGTCATCCTCCACTAATAAACACCGTCATCATCCACTAATAAACACCGTCATCATCCACTAATAAACACCGTCATCATCCACTAATAAACACCGTCATCCTCTACTAATAAACACCGTCATCATCCACTAATAAACACCGTCATCATCCACTAATAAACACCGTCATCATCCACTAATAAACACCGTCATCATCCACTAATAAACACCGTCATCATCCACTAATAAACACCGTCATCCTCCACTAATAAACACCGTCATCCTCTACTAATAAACACCGTCATCATCCACTAATAAACACCGTCATCCTCTACTAATAAACACCGTCATCATCTACTAATAAACACCGTCATCCTCTACTAATAAACACCGTCATCCTCCACTAATAAACACCGTCATCCTCCACTAATAAACACCGTCATCATCCACTAATAAACACCGTCATCATCCACTAATAAACACCGTCATCATCCACTAATAAACACCGTCATCATCCACTAATAAACACCGTCATCCTCTACTAATAAACACCGTCATCATCTACTAATAAACACCGTCATCATCCACTAATAAACACCGTCATCATCCACTAATAAACACCGTCATCATCCACTAATAAACACCGTCATCCTCTACTAATAAACACCGTCATCCTCTACTAATAAACACCGTCATCATCCACTAATAAACACCGTCATCCTCTACTAATAAACACCGTCATCATCTACTAATAAACACCGTCATCCTCTACTAATAAACACCGTCATCCTCTACTAATAAACACCGTCATCATCCACTAATAAACACCGTCATCATCCACTAATAAACACCGTCATCATCCACTAATAAACACCGTCATCATCTACTAATAAACACCGTCATCCTCTACTAATAAACACCGTCATCCACTAATAAACACCGTCATCATCCACTAATAAACACCGTCATCATCCACTAATAAACACCGTCATCCTCTACTAATAAACACCGTCATCCTCCACTAATAAACACCGTCATCCTCCACTAATAAACACCGTCATCATCCACTAATAAACACCGTCATCCTCTACTAATAAACACCGTCATCCTCTACTAATAAACACCGTCATCCTCTACTAATAAACACCGTCATCATCCACTAATAAACACCGTCATCCTCCACTAATAAACACCGTCATCATCCACTAATAAACACCGTCATCATCCACTAATAAACACCGTCATCATCCACTAATAAACACCGTCGTCATCATCTACTAATAAACACCGTCATCCTCTACTAATAAACACCGTCATCCTCTACTAATAAACACCGTCATCCTCTACTAATAAACACCGTCATCCTCCACTAATAAACACCGTCATCCTCCACTAATAAACACCGTCATCCTCCACTAACAAACACCGTCATCCTCCACTAACAAACACCGTCATCCTCCACTAACAAACACCGTCATCCTCCACTAACAAACACCGTCATCCTCCACTAACAAACACCGTCATCCTCCACTAATAAACACCGTCATCATCCACTAATAAACACCGTCATCATCCACTAATAAACACCGTCATCATCCACTAATAAACACCGTCATCCTCTACTAATAAACACCGTCATCATCCACTAATAAACACCGTCATCATCCACTAATAAACACCGTCATCCTCTACTAATAAACACCGTCATCATCCACTAATAAACACCGTCATCATCCACTAATAAACACCGTCATCCTCCACTAATAAACACCGTCATCATCCACTAATAAACACCGTCATCCTCCACTAATAAACACCGTCATCATCTACTAATAAACACCGTCATCCTCTACTAATAAACACCGTCATCATCTACTAATAAACACCGTCATCATCCACTAATAAACACCGTCATCCTCTACTAATAAACACCGTCATCATCCACTAATAAACACCGTCATCATCCACTAATAAACACCGTCATCATCCACTAATAAACACCGTCATCCTCTACTAATAAACACCGTCATCATCTACTAATAAACACCGTCATCCTCTACTAATAAACACCGTCATCCTCTACTAATAAACACCGTCATCATCTACTAATAAACACCGTCATCCTCTACTAATAAACACCGTCATCCTCCACTAATAAACACCGTCATCCTCCGCTAATAAACACCGTCATCATCCACTAATAAACACCGTCATCATCCACTAATAAACACCGTCATCATCCACTAATAAACACCGTCATCATCCACTAATAAACACCGTCATCCTCTACTAATAAACACCGTCATCATCTACTAATAAACACCGTCATCATCCACTAATAAACACCGTCATCATCCACTAATAAACACCGTCATCATCCACTAATAAACACCGTCATCCTCTACTAATAAACACCGTCATCCTCTACTAATAAACACCGTCATCATCCACTAATAAACACCGTCATCCTCTACTAATAAACACCGTCATCATCTACTAATAAACACCGTCATCCTCTACTAATAAACACCGTCATCCTCTACTAATAAACACCGTCATCATCCACTAATAAACACCGTCATCATCCACTAATAAACACCGTCATCATCCACTAATAAACACCGTCATCATCTACTAATAAACACCGTCATCCTCTACTAATAAACACCGTCATCCACTAATAAACACCGTCATCATCCACTAATAAACACCGTCATCATCCACTAATAAACACCGTCATCATCCACTAATAAACACCGTCATCCTCTACTAATAAACACCGTCATCCTCCACTAATAAACACCGTCATCCTCCACTAATAAACACCGTCATCATCCACTAATAAACACCGTCATCCTCTACTAATAAACACCGTCATCCTCTACTAATAAACACCGTCATCCTCTACTAATAAACACCGTCATCATCCACTAATAAACACCGTCATCCTCCACTAATAAACACCGTCATCATCCACTAATAAACACCGTCATCATCCACTAATAAACACCGTCATCATCCACTAATAAACACCGTCGTCATCATCTACTAATAAACACCGTCATCCTCTACTAATAAACACCGTCATCCTCTACTAATAAACACCGTCATCCTCTACTAATAAACACCGTCATCCTCCACTAATAAACACCGTCATCCTCCACTAATAAACACCGTCATCCTCCACTAACAAACACCGTCATCCTCCACTAACAAACACCGTCATCCTCCACTAACAAACACCGTCATCCTCCACTAACAAACACCGTCATCCTCCACTAACAAACACCGTCATCCTCCACTAACAAACACCGTCATCATCCACTAACAAACACCGTCATCATCCACTAATAAACACCGTCATCATCCACTAATAAACACCGTCATCCTCTACTAATAAACACCGTCATCATCCACTAATAAACACCGTCATCATCCACTAATAAACACCGTCATCCTCTACTAATAAACACCGTCATCATCCACTAATAAACACCGTCATCATCCACTAATAAACACCGTCATCCTCCACTAATAAACACCGTCATCATCCACTAATAAACACCGTCATCCTCCACTAATAAACACCGTCATCATCTACTAATAAACACCGTCATCCTCTACTAATAAACACCGTCATCATCTACTAATAAACACCGTCATCATCCACTAATAAACACCGTCATCCTCTACTAATAAACACCGTCATCATCCACTAATAAACACCGTCATCATCCACTAATAAACACCGTCATCATCCACTAATAAACACCGTCATCCTCTACTAATAAACACCGTCATCATCTACTAATAAACACCGTCATCCTCTACTAATAAACACCGTCATCCTCTACTAATAAACACCGTCATCATCTACTAATAAACACCGTCATCCTCCACTAATAAACACCGTCATCCTCCACTAATAAACACCGTCATCCTCTACTAATAAACACCGTCATCCTCCACTAATAAACACCGTCATCCTCCACTAATAAACACCGTCATCCTCCACTAATAAACACCGTCATCCTCTACTAATAAACACCGTCATCCTCCACTAATAAACACCGTCATCCTCCACTAATAAACACCGTCATCATCCACTAATAAACACCGTCATCATCCACTAATAAACACCGTCATCATCCACTAATAAACACCGTCATCATCCACTAATAAACACCGTCATCATCCACTAATAAACACCGTCATCATCCACTAATAAACACCGTCATCCTCTACTAATAAACACCGTCATCCTCTACTAATAAACACCGTCATCATCCACTAATAAACACCGTCATCCTCCACTAATAAACACCGTCATCCTTTACTAATAAACAACGTCATCCTCCACTAATAAACACCGTCATCCTCTACTAATAAACACCGTCATCATCCACTAATAAACACCGTCATCATCTACTAATAAACACCGTCATCATCCACTAATAAACACCGTCATCCTCTACTAATAAACACCGTCATCATCCACTAATAAACACCGTCATCATCCACTAATAAACACCGTCATCATCCACTAATAAACACCGTCATCCTCTACTAATAAACACCGTCATCATCCACTAATAAACACCGTCATCATCCACTAATAAACACCGTCATCATCTACTAATAAACACCGTCATCCTCTACTAATAAACACCGTCATCATCCACTAATAAACACCGTCATCATCTACTAATAAACACCGTCATCATCCACTAATAAACACCGTCATCCTCTACTAATAAACACCGTCATCATCCACTAATAAACACCGTCATCCTCCACTAATAAACACCGTCATCCTCCACTAATAAACACCGTCATCCTCTACTAATAAACACCGTCATCATCCACTAATAAACACCGTCATCCTCTACTAATAAACACCGTCATCCTCTACTAATAAACACCGTCATCATCTACTAATAAACACCGTCATCCTCTACTAATAAACACCGTCATCATCTACTAATAAACACCGTCATCCTCCACTAATAAACACCGTCATCATCCACTAATAAACACCGTCATCATCCACTAATAAACACCGTCATCCTCTACTAATAAACACCGTCATCATCTACTAATAAACACCGTCATCATCCACTAATAAACACCGTCATCATCCACTAATAAACACCGTCATCCTCTACTAATAAACACCGTCATCATCTACTAATAAACACCGTCATCCTCTACTAATAAACACCGTCATCATCTACTAATAAACACCGTCATCATCTACTAATAAACACCGTCATCCTCTACTAATAAACACCGTCATCATCTACTAATAAACACCGTCATCATCCACTAATAAACACCGTCATCATCCACTAATAAACACCGTCATCATCCACTAATAAACACCGTCATCATCCACTAATAAACACCGTCATCATCCGCTAATAAACACCGTCATCCTCTGCTAATAAACACCGTCATCCTCTACTAATAAACACCGTCATCATCCACTAATAAACACCGTCATCCTCCACTAATAAACACCGTCATCCTCCACTAATAAACACCGTCATCATCTACTAATAAACACCGTCATCCTCTACTAATAAACACCGTCATCATCTACTAATAAACACCGTCATCCTCCACTAATAAACACCGTCATCCTCCACTAATAAACACCGTCATCATCCACTAATAAACACCGTCATCCTCTACTAATAAACACCGTCATCATCCACTAATAAACACCGTCATCATCCACTAATAAACACCGTCATCCTCTACTAATAAACACCGTCATCATCCACTAATAAACACCGTCATCCTCCACTAATAAACACCGTCATCCTCCACTAATAAACACCGTCATCCTCTACTAATAAACACCGTCATCATCCACTAATAAACACCGTCATCATCTACTAATAAACACCGTCATCCTCTACTAATAAACACCGTCATCCACTAATAAACACCGTCATCATCCACTAATAAACACCGTCATCATCCACTAATAAACACCGTCATCCTCCACTAATAAACACCGTCATCCTCCACTAATAAACACCGTCATCCTCTACTAATAAACACCGTCATCATCCACTAATAAACACCGTCATCATCTACTAATAAACACCGTCATCCTCTACTAATAAACACCGTCATCCACTAATAAACACCGTCATCATCCACTAATAAACACCGTCATCATCCACTAATAAACACCGTCATCCTCTACTAATAAACACCGTCATCCTCTACTAATAAACACCGTCATCCTCTACTAATAAACACCGTCATCATCCACTAATAAACACCGTCATCCTCCACTAATAAACACCGTCATCATCCACTAATAAACACCGTCATCCTCCACTAATAAACACCGTCATCCTCCACTAATAAACACCGTCATCCTCCACTAATAAACACCGTCATCCTCCACTAATAAACACCGTCATCATCCACTAATAAACACCGTCATCATCCACTAATAAACACCGTCATCATCCACTAATAAACACCGTCATCCTCTACTAATAAACACCGTCATCATCCACTAATAAACACCGTCATCCTCCACTAATAAACACCGTCATCCTCCACTAATAAACACCGTCATCCTCTACTAATAAACACCGTCATCCTCTACTAATAAACACCGTCATCATCTACTAATAAACACCGTCATCCTCTACTAATAAACACCGTCATCATCTACTAATAAACACCGTCATCCTCCACTAATAAACACCGTCATCATCCACTAATAAACACCGTCATCATCCACTAATAAACACCGTCATCATCCACTAATAAACACCGTCATCCTCTACTAATAAACACCGTCATCATCCACTAATAAACACCGTCATCATCCACTAATAAACACCGTCATCATCCACTAATAAACACCGTCATCATCCACTAATAAACACCGTCATCCTCCACTAATAAACACCGTCATCCTCCACTAATAAACACCGTCATCCTCCACTAATAAACACCGTCATCATCCACTAATAAACACCGTCATCCTCTACTAATAAACACCGTCATCATCTACTAATAAACACCGTCATCCTCTACTAATAAACACCGTCATCCTCCACTAATAAACACCGTCATCCTCCACTAATAAACACCGTCATCATCCACTAATAAACACCGTCATCATCCACTAATAAACACCGTCATCATCCACTAATAAACACCGTCATCATCCACTAATAAACACCGTCATCCTCTACTAATAAACACCGTCATCATCTACTAATAAACACCGTCATCATCCACTAATAAACACCGTCATCATCCACTAATAAACACCGTCATCATCCACTAATAAACACCGTCATCCTCTACTAATAAACACCGTCATCCTCTACTAATAAACACCGTCATCATCCACTAATAAACACCGTCATCCTCTACTAATAAACACCGTCATCATCTACTAATAAACACCGTCATCCTCTACTAATAAACACCGTCATCCTCTACTAATAAACACCGTCATCATCCACTAATAAACACCGTCATCATCCACTAATAAACACCGTCATCATCCACTAATAAACACCGTCATCATCTACTAATAAACACCGTCATCCTCTACTAATAAACACCGTCATCCACTAATAAACACCGTCATCATCCACTAATAAACACCGTCATCATCCACTAATAAACACCGTCATCCTCTACTAATAAACACCGTCATCCTCCACTAATAAACACCGTCATCCTCCACTAATAAACACCGTCATCATCCACTAATAAACACCGTCATCCTCTACTAATAAACACCGTCATCCTCTACTAATAAACACCGTCATCCTCTACTAATAAACACCGTCATCATCCACTAATAAACACCGTCATCCTCCACTAATAAACACCGTCATCATCCACTAATAAACACCGTCATCATCTACTAATAAACACCGTCATCATCCACTAATAAACACCGTCATCATCCACTAATAAACACCGTCGTCATCATCTACTAATAAACACCGTCATCCTCTACTAATAAACACCGTCATCCTCTACTAATAAACACCGTCATCCTCTACTAATAAACACCGTCATCCTCCACTAATAAACACCGTCATCCTCCACTAATAAACACCGTCATCCTCCACTAACAAACACCGTCATCCTCCACTAACAAACACCGTCATCCTCCACTAACAAACACCGTCATCCTCCACTAACAAACACCGTCATCCTCCACTAACAAACACCGTCATCCTCCACTAATAAACACCGTCATCATCCACTAATAAACACCGTCATCATCCACTAATAAACACCGTCATCATCCACTAATAAACACCGTCATCCTCTACTAATAAACACCGTCATCATCCACTAATAAACACCGTCATCATCCACTAATAAACACCGTCATCCTCTACTAATAAACACCGTCATCATCCACTAATAAACACCGTCATCATCCACTAATAAACACCGTCATCCTCCACTAATAAACACCGTCATCATCCACTAATAAACACCGTCATCCTCCACTAATAAACACCGTCATCATCTACTAATAAACACCGTCATCCTCTACTAATAAACACCGTCATCATCTACTAATAAACACCGTCATCATCCACTAATAAACACCGTCATCCTCTACTAATAAACACCGTCATCATCCACTAATAAACACCGTCATCATCCACTAATAAACACCGTCATCATCCACTAATAAACACCGTCATCCTCTACTAATAAACACCGTCATCATCTACTAATAAACACCGTCATCCTCTACTAATAAACACCGTCATCCTCTACTAATAAACACCGTCATCATCTACTAATAAACACCGTCATCCTCCACTAATAAACACCGTCATCCTCCACTAATAAACACCGTCATCCTCCACTAATAAACACCGTCATCCTCCACTAATAAACACCGTCATCCTCCACTAATAAACACCGTCATCCTCTACTAATAAACACCGTCATCCTCTACTAATAAACACCGTCATCCTCCACTAATAAACACCGTCATCCTCCACTAATAAACACCGTCATCCTCCACTAATAAACACCGTCATCATCCACTAATAAACACCGTCATCATCCACTAATAAACACCGTCATCATCCACTAATAAACACCGTCATCATCCACTAATAAACACCGTCATCCTCCACTAATAAACACCGTCATCATCCACTAATAAACACCGTCATCCTCTACTAATAAACACCGTCATCCTCTACTAATAAACACCGTCATCCTCTACTAATAAACACCGTCATCATCCACTAATAAACACCGTCATCCTCCACTAATAAACACCGTCATCCTCTACTAATAAACAACGTCATCCTCCACTAATAAACACCGTCATCCTCTACTAATAAACACCGTCATCATCCACTAATAAACACCGTCATCATCTACTAATAAACACCGTCATCATCCACTAATAAACACCGTCATCCTCTACTAATAAACACCGTCATCATCCACTAATAAACACCGTCATCATCCACTAATAAACACCGTCATCATCCACTAATAAACACCGTCATCCTCTACTAATAAACACCGTCATCATCCACTAATAAACACCGTCATCATCCACTAATAAACACCGTCATCATCCACTAATAAACACCGTCATCCTCTACTAATAAACACCGTCATCATCCACTAATAAACACCGTCATCATCTACTAATAAACACCGTCATCATCTACTAATAAACACCGTCATCATCCACTAATAAACACCGTCATCCTCCACTAATAAACACCGTCATCATCCACTAATAAACACCGTCATCATCCACTAATAAACACCGTCATCCTCTACTAATAAACACCGTCATCATCCACTAATAAACACCGTCATCCTCCACTAATAAACACCGTCATCATCCACTAATAAACACCGTCATCATCCACTAATAAACACCGTCATCATCCACTAATAAACACCGTCATCATCCACTAATAAACACCGTCATCATCTACTAATAAACACCGTCATCCTCTACTAATAAACACCGTCATCATCCACTAATAAACACCGTCATCATCCACTAATAAACACCGTCATCCTCCACTAATAAACACCGTCATCATCCACTAATAAACACCGTCATCATCCACTAATAAACACCGTCATCATCCACTAATAAACACCGTCATCATCCACTAATAAACACCGTCATCATCTACTAATAAACACCGTCATCCTCTACTAATAAACACCGTCATCCTCTACTAATAAACACCGTCATCCTCTACTAATAAACACTGTGTGTGTGTGCGTCTGTTACTGTTACCACTCTGAAGTTTTCCTCTAACAGCTCGTCCCCCAGTGTTTTATTGCTCTTACTCCACAGCAACTTTCCAACAATTACAACTTTTCATGTTTTACTGAAGGACACATCATACAGTAACCCACATGAGACAAGTGAGTTCCTGTTTCTCTCTTACGTTATAGCAGCTATAAACACTCATTCCCTCATCACCACTCTCTCTATTCTCTCTCTCTATTCTCTCTCTATTCTCTCTCTCTCTATTCTCTCTCTCTATTCCCTCTCTCTATTCTCTCTCTCTATTCTCTCTCTCTATTCTCTCTCTATTCTCTCTCTCTATTCTCTCTCTCTATTCTCTCTCTATTCTCTCTCTATTCTCTCTCTTTATTCTCTCTCTCTATTCTCTCTCTCTATTCTCTCTCTTTATTCTCTCTCTCTATTCTCTCTCTATTCTCTCTCTCTATTCTCTCTCTTTATTCTCTCTCTATTCTCTCTCTCTCTATTCTCTCTCTATACTCTCTCTATTCTCTCTCTTTATTCTCTCTCTATTCTCTCTCTATTCTCTCTCTATTCTCTCTCTTTATTCTCTCTCTCTATTCTCTCTCTCTATTCTCTCTCTATTCTCTCTCTCTATTCTCTCTCTCTATTCTCTCTCTATTCTCTCTCTATTCTCTCTCTTTATTCTCTCTCTCTATTCTCTCTCTCTATTCTCTCTCTTTATTCTCTCTCTCTATTCTCTCTCTATTCTCTCTCTCTATTCTCTCTCTTTATTCTCTCTCTATTCTCTCTCTCTCTATTCTCTCTCTATACTCTCTCTATTCTCTCTCTTTATTCTCTCTCTATTCTCTCTCTATTCTCTCTCTATTCTCTCTCTTTATTCTCTCTCTCTATTCTCTCTCTCTATTCTCTCTCTCTATTCCCTCTCTATTCTCTCTCTTTATTCTCTCTCTATTCTCTCTCTATTCTCTCTCTATTCTCTCTCTCTATTCTCTCTCTATTCTCTCTCTCTATTCCCTCTCTCTATTCTCTCTCTATTCTCTCTCTCTATTCTCTCTCTCTATTCTCTCTCTATTCTCTCTCTTTATTCTCTCTCTATTCTCTCTCTATTCTCTCTCTATTCTCTCTCTTTATTCTCTCTCTCTATTCTCTCTCTCTATTCTCTCTCTATTCTCTCTCTTTATTCTCTCTCTATTCTCTCTCTATTCTCTCTCTATTCTCTCTCTCTATTCTCTCTCTATTCTCTCTCTCTATTCTCTCTCTATTCTCTCTCTATTCTCTCTCTTTATTCTCTCTCTATTCTCTCTCTATTCTCTCTCTATTCTCTCTCTATTCTCTCTCTATTCTCTCTCTCTATTCTCTCTCTCTATTCCCTCTCTTCATGTGAATAAGATAATAAAGAGTGTGTGTGTGAGTGAGAAACAGTAGAGAGTGTAAACTCTGTGCTGAAGATGTTGAAAAGTTAAAGTCACAGCTTCACCTCTGTCTGTTACACAGCGCTGACACTGGAGACTCCTTCTACACGCTACATAAAACATTCCTAAACATCTCCTTACTTTCAGAAAACTTCACCGTATAAACGATACGATATTAGATTAGATATTCAGATTGACTTCATAGTTCAAATGTACAGTGTTTAAAGCCAGTAGACTTAAATTGAAGTTCAATTTTATCTTTGAAACTTTTTTAAAATTGAAAAAATATTTTCATATTAAGGTGTAATTTTGTATTTTAAATCATTTTGAACTTGCTTAAAATTTTTCTTGGCAATATTTTAGATTTTTTGAATATTCGTTTCCAGCTTTATGTAATATAATGTTTTTTATTTACAGAGAAGTGTGTCACATGGGCGTGTCTCTTTACCTGCCTCCACGATATCTTCGAGTGTGCGGAAGCGCTTGCGTACGCGTGTGCTGATGGAGCGCAGGATGAGGACGGACGACAGGTTAGCGTATCTCATGAGCGTACGCCTCATCATCCGACCGCGCTCATCAACACCGTGCACGTTCCCCGAAACCACCATCATCAGATTATCAGGAAGAGGAAAACTGGTGTACTGACCCCACCAACGCTGGAACGCCGTGGAGATGTAAAAACCTGAAACACACACACATATATATATATATATATATATATATATATATATATATATATATATATATATATACATACACACACACACACATATACATACACACACACAACCACACATAGATACACACACATACATACACACATACACACACGCATACACATACACATACACACACATACACACACACACACACACACACAGATTGTTTAGTGTGATGCTCACTCTACCATTTAACAATGATCTGTGTGCTACAGTGCTTTTAGGAAACTTGACCCAGAAAGATGAAGAGACCGACAGACTGGTGAAGTGTTAAAGTTGTGTTAGTGTTAAAGTTGAAGTTGTGTTAGTGTTAAAGCTGAAGTTGTGTTAGTGTTAAAGTTGAAGTTGTGTTAGTGTTAAAGCTGAAGTTGTGTTAGTGTTAAAGCTGAAGTTGTGTTAGTGTTAAAGCTGAAGTTGTGTTAGTGTTAAAGCTGAAGTTGTGTTAGTGTGTGTGTATCTGACTCACCAAGAACAAATGACATGGGAATGAGTTTAGCGAATTTATTACAGTGACGTGCAGCTCTCTCAAAAAGCTCCTGCTGAACTTCACTTAATACACACCTGATAATACACAACATAACACACAACATAACACACAATACACACCTGATAATACACAACATAACACACAACATAACACACAATACACACCTGATAATACACAACATAACACACAACATAACACACAATACACACCTGATAATACACAACATAACACACAACATAACACACAATACACACCTGATAATACACAACATAATACACAAGATAACACACAATACACACCTGATAATACACAACATAACACACAACATAACACACAACACACACCTGATAATACACAACATAATACACAAGATAACACTATTTATCACATATATCTATATATCTAAATATCTATCTATTTATCTATCTATCTATCTATTATCTTTAATGTGTGTGTGTGTGTGTGTGTGTGTGTGTTTGTGTGTGTGTGTGTGTGTACCTGTATATGACACTGAAGAGGCCGTACAGGAAGCAGAAGACGAGGAACTCTTTATAGAGCAGTTTGTAAATGCTGCCCTTCCATCGGAACAGAAGTTTAGTAAATCCGGCGAAACGGGCGTTCGCTACCTCCAGCGTGTACGACACCGTCATCTGGTCACATGGTACAGTATAACATTACAGTACAGTGTAACAGTATAGTACAGTACAGTAATACGGTTAGAGAGATATACGTTATTGATGAGCAATAGTGTATTAGTGTTGTATAGAAGTTTTACTGTAACTCGGATACTTGTATGTAACATGACTAAAAAAAAGCACATTGCTTCAAGGAAAGTGTGTTGTGATGTCATAAATTCTGATATGGATATTGTATCATCGTATAATCAGTGGATCTGAAAAGCGTCGTTCTGAACTGACCATTATAATGTTTTTGTTCTTACCTTCAGCGCTGTATGCTCTGTGTGAGAGGAAGTTCTTCACTTGTCTTCACCTTTATATCCTCCGTCCGATGGCAGGTTCTGCCCCCCCGGTGATTTGTGGTTTGGGAACCAGAGCTACAGTAAAGTGTCGAGCTGCAGGTTCTGCCACGATGACTGATGGACAGTTCTCCATTCCTGCAGCATCCTGAAGTTAAATATTGTAAAAGCCGAGCAGATTTATAGAACTGCAGTCTGATTAAAGATCCGATCTCACACTCGGAATCATTCCTCTTCACATTCTGTATTTTCCTGTTCAGGTGAGTCGGAAACCAGGTGTGATGAAACATTTACATTTACAACTGAGTTCAGTTTCTCACAATTACTGACAGTTATTTCTTTCATTGTTCATTAATTACACCACTTTTTACACTACATTATACACTACACTATATACACTACACTATATACACTACACTTTATACACTACACTTTATACACTACAATATATACACTACACTATACACTACACTTTATACACTACACTATATACACTACACTATACACTACACTTTATACACTACACTATATACACTACACTATATACACAACACTATATACACTATACACTACACTTTATACACTACACTATACACTATATCATACACTACACTTTATACACTACACGTTATACACTACACTATACACTACACTTTATACACTACACTATACACTACATCATACATTACACTTTATACACTACACTATACACTACACTTTATACACTACACTATACACTACATCATACATTACACTTTATACACTACACTATACACTACACTTTATACACTACACTATACACTACATCATACATTACACTTTATACACTACACTATACACTACACTTTATACACTACACTATATACACTACACTATATACACTACACTATACACTACACTTTATACACTACACTATATACACTACACTATACACTACACTATATACACTACACTATATACACTACACTTTATACACTACACTTTATACACTACAATATATACACTACACTATACACTACACTTTATACACTACACTATATACACTACACTATACACTACACTTTATACACTACACTATATACACTACACTATATACACAACACTATATACACTATACACTACACTTTATACACTACACTATACACTATATCATACACTACACTTTATACACTACACTATACACTACACTTTATACACTACACGTTATACACTACACTATACACTACACTATACACTACACTTTATACACTACACTATACACTACACTTTATACACTACACGTTATACACTACACTATACACTACACTATACACTACACTTTATACACTACACTATACACTACACTATACACTACACTTTATACACTACACTATACACTACATCATACATTACACTTTATACACTACACTTTATACACTACAATATATACACTACACTTTATACACTACACTATATACACTACACTTTATACACTACACTATATACACTACACTATATACACTACACTATATACACTACACTATATACACTACACTTTATACACTACACTATATACACTACACTATATACACTACACTTTATACACTACACTATATACACTACACTATATACACTACACTTTATACACTACACTTTATACACTACAATATATACACTACACTATACACTACACTTTATACACTACACTATATACACTACACTATACACTACACTTTATACACTACACTATACACTATATCATACACTACACTTTATACACTACACTATACACTACACTTTATACACTACACGTTATACACTACACTATACACTACATCATACATTACACTTTATACACTACACTATACACTACACTTTATACACTACACTATATACACTACACTATACACTACACTTTATACACTACACTATACACTACACTTTATACACTACACTATATACACTACACTATATACACTACACTATACACTACACTTTATACACTACACTATATACACTACACTATACACTACACTTTATACACTACACTATATACACTACACTTTATACACTACACTATATACACTACACTATACACTACACTTTATACACTACACTATATACACTACACTATACACTACACTATATACACTACACTTTATACACTACACTATACACTACACTTTATACACTACACTTTATACACTACACTATACACTACACTTTATACACTACACTATACACTACATCATACATTACACTTTATACACTACACTATATACACTACACTTTATACACTACACTATACACTACATCATACATTACACTTTATACATTACACTTTATACACTACACTATACACTGCACTTTATACACTACACTATATACACTACACTATACACTACACTATATACACTACACTTTATACACTACACTATACACTACACTTTATACACTACACTATACACTACACTATACACTACACTTTATACACTACACTATACACTACACTATACACTACACTTTATACACTACACTATATACACTACACTATACACTACACTTTATACACTACACTATATACACTACACTATACACTACACTTTATACACTACACTATACACTACACTTTATACACTACACTATATACACTACACTTTATACATTACACTTTATACACTACACTTTATACACTACACTATACACTACACTTTATACACTACACTATATACACTACATTATACAGTACACTTTATACACTACACTATATACACTACACTTTATACACTACACTTTATACACTACACTATATACACTACACTATATACACTACACTATACACTACACTTTATACACTACACTATACACTACACTATACACTACACTTTATACACTACACTATACACTACACTTTATACACTACACTATACACAACACTTTATACACTACACTATACACTACACTTTATACACTACACTTTATACACTACACTATACACTACACTATACACTACACCATACACTACACTTTATACACTACACTTTATACACTACACTATACACTACACTATACACTACACCATACACTACACTTTATACAGTACACTTTATACACTACACTATACACTACACTATACACTACACCATACACTACACTTTATACAGTACACTTTATACACTACACTATACATTACACTTTATACACTACACTTTATACACTACACTTTATACACTACACTATACACTGCACTTTATACACTACACTATATACACTACACTATATACACAACACTATATACACTATACACTACACTTTATACACTACACTATACACTATATCATACACTACACTTTATACACTACACTTTATACACTACACTATACACATCAGCTGGCCTCTTAATCTGCTTTGATAAATCGAGTCTCAATTAAATATTCACTTTAAATAAATCATGTTTAATACACTATTTATATCTGTGTTAATAATGTTTATACAGGGAATAAAATAGAGATGTGTATGGCATACCTGCACATGATATTTTCTAATGAGCATACAGTAGTTGGTCCTATTTCACAAATTATATCCACAAGTGAATCATTTAGACCAGTTGTTCTCACTGTTTTGCAGCCAGGGACCTCTTTAAATATAAAATAAATCAATTCCCCAGACCCTGTAGCACAGATTTTTTATTATGTTTCTCCTTATTTCTATGTATAATTATATCTAGGCTATTTATTATAACTATTATCAGTTTTTGACTGACAGAACACATGGCCGATTTGTTTATGAGTTATTTGGATTAAACACATTCAATTCAAGTCAAGTCAAATAGACCACTAAATAAAACCTAAAAAAATAAATAATAACTGTG
>NC_030432.2:26003394-26005894 GCF_001660625.3 Ictalurus punctatus
TGATGATGATGAAGATGGTGATGATGATGATGAAGATGGTGATGGTGGTGGTGATGATGTTGATGATGGAGGTTATGATGATGGAGGTGATGGTGGTGATGATGATGAAGATGGTGATGATGGTGATGATGATGATGTGAAGATGGTGAAGATGGTGGTGATGATGATGATGATGATGGTGATGATGGTGATGATGATGATGGTGATTATGGTGGTGATGATGGTGGTGATGGTGGTGATGATGGTGATGATGGAGGTTATGATGATGATGATGATGATGAAGATGGTGATGAAGATGGTGATGGTGGTGGTGATGAAGATGGTGATTATGGTGATGATGATGATGATGATGATGGTGATGATGGTGATGATGGTGATGATGGTGATGATGATGATGGTGATTATGGTGATGGTGGTGATGATGATGATGATGATGATGGTGATGATGGTGGTGGTGATGATGGTGGTGATGATGATGATGATGGTGGTTATGATGGTGATGGTGGTGATGATGGTGATGATGGAGGTTATGATGATGGAGGTATTTGTTGTTACTCAGTTGTCATTATGTGAAATGAAATGAGTTTGAAATGAATTTCCTCTAATGGAGAATAGTTCCGTAGTGAACTCTGAGATCTGTATCAGGTTCCGTAATTACCCCCCCCCCCCCCCCCCCCCCCCGTGTGTGTGTGTGTGTGTGTGTGTGTGTGTGTGTGTGTGTGTGTGTGTGTGCTGTAGACTGTTTGTGCAGCAGGAACACAAAGAAGCTGCTAGTTAACGTCTTTAATCCACATTCCTCACGTCTCACATGTCCTGTCCAGCGTCTCATTAAAAACAAAACACAGTGTGGTCAGGGCAAACCCACACTCTAGAACCCTCCATCGTCCGAGTCCCAACTTTCCTGGCTGTAAGAAGGACAGAACTGCAGAAACGTCACGTGTTCTGGAGATTTGGACGCACAAAACAAACGAAAAGTAAAAAAATTAACTCTGGATGTCACACAGAGACGTTTTAAACGAGTTATTTACATCACTGTCTAATCATGAAAGGTTTGTTTATTGTGCAGCGTGAAACCGAACCACACAACAAACGAATCAATAAGAATCAATTTCACTCCGATTCAGATTCAACACACAAGTTTTCTGAGTGTACTCGTACTAACATCTGAGTCCTTCATCTGAGTCCTTCATCTACACCAACAGTTCCTAACAGTGGAAGTCTTTTGGACTCGATTGTGTACGAGGTTCTCACTTCAGAGTTCTCAGTATATTGTAAACTTCCATAATTACCACCGTCCACCCGAGGTTATTGACATAGACGAATTGTCCAGTAGTGAAGACGGAACTTCATGACAGATCCACGCTCTCGTACTCGCCATGGTCCGAGTCGTCGATTTCCAGCCCCGGAACCAGGCTGTAGTATTTAGTGGACTGAGTCATGTAGGCTTTCTCTCGATCCGCTGAGTCCCTCATCACCTCGCTCACACTCACCGTCTCTAAATCCTGCTTACTGTCCAGTTCCCGGTGCTCCTCTTTACCAGATGAGGTGGAAGGTGGAGGTCCCAGAGAGTCCACTGACCCCAGTTTGACCTCCACTTCCTCGTAGATGTCCCTCGTGCTGCCCAGAAGAGCTGAGGAAGGTCTGAACATCAGCTGGTTCTTCAACATGTTGTCCTTTGTGCTCCCGTTGCTTAAATCTCCGTTCTTCATACGCACTGTCCCAGATTTCTGCAAGTCTTTCTTCTCCTCTTTCCTCCCGCAGCACCAGCAGAGCATCAGAAGAACGAGGAGGAGGAGCGGAAGCAGGATGAAGAGAGCATTCAGACCTGAAAGACGACAAACGTCATCAATGTGGACGGACCAAACTGTCCTGTCTGAAAGGCTTTCAGGGGAAGAACATGTCAGGTTACCCACAATGCCCTGCAACCTGCTGGAGTTGCCCTGATTAGCAGAGTGGAAATCCTCCACGAAAGAGCAAGCACATGTCCACGGATTTCCCAATAAATCCATCCGCTGGAGGGGAAGTTTGAGGACGGACGCAGGAAGTGATTTCAAACGATTTCCGCTAAGAATCAGAACTCGCAGATTTTCGGCATTCTTTAGGAAATGGACAGGAAGTTCCTCCAGAAAATTCTGCCCCAAATCCAGCACCTCCAAACCGACGGCATCAACGAGGAAATCTCGAGGAAGGAATCTCAGCTGATTCTGATTTAAATAAATCTCTCGTAGAGAAGCCGGAGCAGAGCCCACAGCCGTGTCATGGATCAGTGTGACGTTACAAAAGGCCAAATCCAGGATCTGAAGGTCGGGCGTGGATCTTAATGCGGCCCATGAGACTCGTGGAAATGAAGATCCAGTGAAGTTCAGACAGCAGGTCTCGTTGGAGAAATGGGAAGGAAACTGATCCGTGATGGTGGCTGATGGACACTCGCATCTGTCGACCCGTCCCTCAGATCCGGAGACGACACGGAGGACGGAGAGGAGCCCACTGAGACAAACAA
>NC_030432.2:26010894-26011934 GCF_001660625.3 Ictalurus punctatus
ATTAGATTCGGACTCCCGATGGTGTATTTACAGTAATATTGTGAGAAAACATCACATCTACATATTTATTCATCGATAATTTGTATTTTTAAAAAAAACTCCAGCTGTTTATACAAATATCAAACCAATAAATGAATTTATATAAATCAATTTATATCAAAATTATTTTAGTCGCAGAAAAACAAACAAAAAAGTTTGTTAGTGAGTAGTGCTCAATCTAACCACTAGGGGGCGATCTAATGACGCACAATAACTGGTTTCAGAGCAACAATATAATGATCACAATATTATCACAAACTATATTTCAATGATAAATGAATGATACATGTATGTAATAAACATTAATAACACAATCTTTATCGTCAATGTGGCACAGAACACAATGTTTATGTGCTTTTAAGTGTTTTAAAGAAATTGCGAGGCAGGAAGTGCTCCCCTATTCCACTGCGCAGTGGTATCCGCCGTTTCCATGGCAACAAGCAACCGCGTGGTAGAGCGCAATGCGTCAAATAAATGACTAAATGAACAGAAAGCGAGTTACAAACTTAATTACTTTAGTTATTTCTCAAATTAAAACAACAAATGATGTGTTAAATGGAACCTTGTGGAGGATTTATCGAGTGTTTATAATATTTTAGTGCCCCCCCTTTACCGAACAGAGGGCTGATCCATTTCCACACAAACAACCATTTAGTGTGTTACTGGTGTCCTGATGTGTATTGGCACTGGTTTTACTGTGTTGTAAAGATCAGCTTTGAACTGTTTGTTGCTAGAAATACTGGTGATAATGAGAGAAAAAGTATTAGGACAGTCAGTAGTGGCTTCATTAAACACCACCGTTACAGTGTTCAGTTTCCCATCCTTTGTTTGGCAGAACTTCTCAACAACTTTCTTCTTTCTGTTCTTCTTTCCTCCGCGTTACACTCTCTCTCACACACACACTCTCTCTCTCACTCTCTCTCTCTCACACACACACTCTCTCACTCTCTCTCTCTCACACACACTCTCTCACTCTCTCTCTCTCACACACACTCTCTCTC